>NW_026779377.1:0-110749 GCF_030144855.1 Hypanus sabinus | reverse complement strand
GTTCACGTATTCATGGACTATTCAGGAACAGTGTAGTGTTCACGTATTCATGGACTATTGAGGAACAGTGTAGTGTTCACGTGTTCATGGACTATTCAGGAACAGTGTAGTGTTCACATGTTCATGGACTATTCAGGAACAGTGTAGTGTTCACGTGTTCATGGACTATTCAGGAACAGTGTAGTGTTCATGTGGTCATGGACTATTGAGGAACAGTGTAGTGTTCACGTGGTCATGGACTAGTCAGGAACAGTGTAGTGTTCACATGTTCATGGACTATTCAGGAACAGTGTAGTGTTCACGTGTTCATGGACTATTCAGGAACAGTGTAGTGTTCACGTGTTCATGGACTATTCAGGAACAGTGTAGTGTTCACGTGTTCATGGACTATTCAGGAACAGTGTAGTGTTCACGTGTTCATGGACGATTCAGGAACAGTGTAGTGTTCACGTGTTCATGGACTATTGAGGAACAGTGTAGTGTTCACGTGTTCATGGACTATTCTGGAATAGTGTAGTGTTCACGTGTTCATGGACTATACAGGAACAGTGTAGTGTTCACGTGTTCATGGACTATTCAGGAACAGTGTAGTGTTCACGTGTTCATGGACTATTCAGGAACAGTGTAGTGTTCACGTGTTCATGGACGATTCAGGAACAGTGTAGTGTTCACGTGTTCATGGACTATTGAGGAACAGTGTAGTGTTCACGTGTTCATGGACTATTCTGGAACAATGTAGTGTTCACGTGTTCATGGACTATACAGGAACAGTGTAGTGTTCACGTGTTCATGGACTATTCAGGAACAGTGTAGTGTTCACGTGTTCATGGACTATTCAGGAACAGTGTAGTGTTCACGTGTTCATGGACTATTCAGCAACAGTGTAGTGTTCACGTGTTCATGGACTATTCAGGAACAGTGTAGTGTTCACGTGTTCATGGACTATTCAGGAACAGTGTAGTGTTCACGTGTTCATGGACTATTCAGGAACAGTGTAGTGCTCACGTGTTCATGGACTATTGAGGAACAGTGTAGTGTTCACGTGTTCATGGACTATTCAGGAACAGTGTAGTGTTCACGTGTTCATGGACTATTGAGGAACAGTGTAGTGTTCACGTGTTCATGGACTATTCAGGAACAGTGTAGTGTTCACGTGTTCATGGACTATTGAGGAACAGTGTAGTGTTCACGTGTTCATGGACTATTCAGGAACAGTGTAGTGTTCACGTGTTCATGGACTATTCAGGAACAGTGTAGTGTTCACGTATTCATGGACTATTCAGGAACAGTGTAGTGTTCACGTATTCATGGACTATTCAGGAACAGTGTAGTGTTCACGTGTTCATGGACTATTCAGGAACAGTGTAGTGTTCACATGTTCATGGACTATTCAGGAACAGTGTAGTGTTCACATGTTCATGGACTATTCAGGAACAGTGTAGTGTTCACGTGTTCATGGACTATTCAGGAACAGTGTAGTGTTCACGTGTTCATGGACTATTCAGGAACAGTGTAGTGTTCACATGTTCATAGACTAGTCAGGAACAGTGTAGTGTTCACGTATTCATGGACTATTCAGGAACAGTGTAGTGTTCACGTATTCATGGACTATTGAGGAACAGTGTAGTGTTCACGTGTTCATGGACTATTCAGGAACAGTGTAGTGTTCACATGTTCATGGACTATTCAGGAACAGTGTAGTGTTCACGTGTTCATGGACTATTCAGGAACAGTGTAGTGTTCATGTGGTCATGGACTATTGAGGAACAGTGTAGTGTTCACGTGGTCATGGACTAGTCAGGAACAGTGTAGTGTTCACATGTTCATGGACTATTCAGGAACAGTGTAGTGTTCACGTGTTCATGGACTATTCAGGAACAGTGTAGTGTTCACGTGTTCATGGACTATTCAGGAACAGTGTAGTGTTCACGTGTTCATGGACTATTCAGGAACAGTGTAGTGTTCACGTGTTCATGGACGATTCAGGAACAGTGTAGTGTTCACGTGTTCATGGACTATTGAGGAACAGTGTAGTGTTCACGTGTTCATGGACTATTCTGGAACAGTGTAGTGTTCACGTGTTCATGGACTATACAGGAACAGTGTAGTGTTCACGTGTTCATGGACTATTCAGGAACAGTGTAGTGTTCACGTGTTCATGGACTATTCAGGAACAGTGTAGTGTTCACGTGTTCATGGACGATTCAGGAACAGTGTAGTGTTCACGTGTTCATGGACTATTGAGGAACAGTGTAGTGTTCACGTGTTCATGGACTATTCTGGAACAATGTAGTGTTCACGTGTTCATGGACTATACAGGAACAGTGTAGTGTTCACGTGTTCATGGACTATTCAGGAACAGTGTAGTGCTCACGTGTTCATGGACTATTGAGGAACAGTGTAGTGTTCACGTGTTCATGGACTATTCAGGAACAGTGTAGTGTTCACGTGTTCATGGACTATTGAGGAACAGTGTAGTGTTCACGTGTTCATGGACTATTCAGGAACAGTGTAGTGTTCACGTGTTCATGGACTATTGAGGAACAGTGTAGTGTTCACGTGTTCATGGACTATTCAGGAACAGTGTAGTGTTCACGTGTTCATGGACTATTCAGGAACAGTGTAGTGTTCACGTATTCATGGACTATTCAGGAACAGTGTAGTGTTCACGTATTCATGGACTATTCAGGAACAGTGTAGTGTTCACGTGTTCATGGACTATTCAGGAACAGTGTAGTGTTCACATGTTCATGGACTATTCAGGAACAGTGTAGTGTTCACATGTTCATGGACTATTCAGGAACAGTGTAGTGTTCACGTGTTCATGGACTATTGAGGAGCAGTGTAGTGTTCACGTGTTCATGGACTATTCAGGAACAGTGTAGTGTTCATGTGGTCATGGACGATTCAGGAACAGTGTAGTGTTCACGTGTTCATGGACTATTCTGGAATAGTGTAGTGTTCACGTGTTCATGGACTATACAGGAACAGTGTAGTGTTCACGTGTTCATGGACTATTCAGGAACAGTGTAGTGTTCACGTGTTCATGGACTATTCAGGAACAGTGTAGTGTTCACGTGTTCATGGACGATTCAGGAACAGTGTAGTGTTCACGTGTTCATGGACTATTCAGGAACAGTGTAGTGTTCACGTGTTCATGGACTATTCAGGAACAGTGTAGTGTTCACGTATTCATGGACTATTCAGGAACAGTGTAGTGTTCACGTGTTCATGGACTATACAGGAACAGTGTAGTGTTCACGTGTTCATGGACTATTCAGGAACAGTGTAGTGTTCACGTGTTCATTGACTATTCAGGAACAGTGTAGTGTTCACGTGTTCATGGACTATTGAGGAACAGTGTAGTGTTCACGTGTTCATGGACTATTCAGGAACAGTGTAGTGTTCACGTGTTCATTGACTATTCAGGAACAGTGTAGTGTTCACGTATTCATGGACTATTCAGGAACAGTGTAGTCTTCACGTGTTCATGGACTATTCAGGAACAGTGTAGTGTTCACGTGTTCATGGACTATTCAGGAACAGTGTAGTGTTCACGTATTCATGGACTATTCAGGAACAGTGTAGTGTTCATGTGTTCATGGACTATTCAGGAACAGTGTAGTGTTCACGTGTTCATGGACTATTCAGGAACAGTGTAGTGTTCACGTGTTCATGGACTATTGAGGAACAGTGTAGTGTTCACGTGTTCATGGACTATTCAGGAACAGTGTAGTGTTCACGTGTTCATGGACTATTGAGGAACAGTGTAGTGTTCACATGTTCATGGACTATTGAGGAACAGTGTAGTGTTCACGTGTTCATGGACTATTCAGGAACAGTGTAGTGTTCACGTGTTCATGGACTATTCAGGATCAGTGTAGTGTTCACTTGTTCATGGACTATTCAGGAACAGTGTAGTGTTCACGTGTTCATGGACTATTCAGGAACAGTGTAGTGTTCACTTGTTCATGGACTATTCAGGAACAGTGTAGTGTTCACGTGTTCATGGACTATTGAGGAACAGTGTAGTGTTCACGTGTTCATGGACTATTGAGGAACAGTGTAGTGTTCACGTGTTCATGGACTATTCAGGAACAGTGTAGTGTTCACGTGTTCATGGACTATTGAGGAACAGTGTAGTGTTCACGTGTTCATGGACTATTCAGGAACAGTGTAGTGTTCCCGTGTTCATGGACTATTCAGGAACAGTGTATTGTTCATGTGTTCATGGACTATTCAGGATGAGTGTAGTGTTCACGTGTTCATGGACTATTCAGGAACAGTGTAGTGTTCACGTGTTCATGGACTATTCAGGAACAGTGTAGTGTTCACGTATTCATGGACTATTCAGGAACAGTGTAGTGTTCACGTGTTCATGGACTATTGAGGAACAGTGTAGTGTTCACGTGTTCATGGACTATTCAGGAACAGTGTAGTGCTCACGTGTTCATGGACTATTGAGGAACAGTGTAGTGTTCACGTATTCATGGACTATTCAGGAACAGTGTAGTGTTCACGTGTTCATGGACTATTCAGGAACAGTGTAGTGTTCACGTGGTCATGGACTATTCAGGAACAGTGTAGTGTTCACGTGTTCATGGACTATTCAGGAACAGTGTAGTGTTCACGTGTTCATGGACTATTCAGGAACAGTGTAGTGTTCACGTGTTCATTGACTATTCAGGAACAGTGTAGTGTTCACGTGTTCATGGACTATTCAGGAACAGTGTAGTGTTCACGTGTTCATGGACTGTTCAGGAACAGTGTAGTGTTCACGTGTTCATGGACTATACAGGAACAGTGTAGTGTTCACGTGTTCATGGACTATTCAGGAACAGTGTAGTGTTCACGTGTTCATGGACTATTCAGGAACAGTGTAGTGTTCATGTGTTCATGGACTATTCAGGAACAGTGTAGTGTTCACGTGTTCATGGACTATTGAGGAACAGTGTAGTGTTCACTTGTTCATGGACTATTCAGGAACAGTGTAGTGTTCACGTGTTCATGGAATATTCAGGAACAGTGTAGTGTTCACGTATTCATGGACTATTCAGGAACAGTGTAGTGTTCACGTGTTCCTGGACTATTCAGGAACAGTGTAGTGTTCACGTGTTCATGGACTATTGAGGAACAGTGTAGTGTTCACGTGTTCATGGACTATTGAGGAACAGTGTAGTGTTCACGTGTTCATGGACCATTCAGGAACAGTGTAGTGTTCATGTGGTCATGGACGATTCAGGAACAGTGTAGTGTTCACGTGTTCATGGACTATTCAGGAACAGTGTAGTGTTCACGTGTTCATGGACTATTGAGGAACAGTGTAGTGTTCACGTGTTCATGGACTATTCAGGAACAGTGTAGTGTTCACGTGTTCATGGACTAGTCAGGAACAGTGTAGTGTTCACGTGTTCATGGACGATTCAGGAACAGTGTAGTGTTCACGTGTTCATGGACTATTCAGGAACAGTGTAGTGTTCACGTGGTCATGGACTATTGAGGAACAGTGTAGTGTTCACGTGTTCATGGACTATTCAGGAGCAGTGTAGTGTTCACGTGTTCATGGACTATTCAGGAACAGTGTAGTGTTCACGTGTTCATGGACTATTCAGGAACAGTGTAGTGTTCACGTGTTCATGGACTATTGAGGAACAGTGTAGTGTTCACGTGTTCATGGACTATTCAGGAACAGTGTAGTGTTCATGTGGTCATGGACGATTCTGGAACAGTGTAGTGTTCACGTGTTCATGGACTATTCAGGAACAGTGTAGTGTTCACGTGTTCATGGACTATTCAGGAACAGTGTAGTGTTCACGTGGTCATGGACTATTGAGGAACAGTGTAGTGTTCACGTGTTCATGGACTATTCAGGAACAGTGTAGTGTTCACCTGTTCATGGACTATTGAGGAACAGTGTAGTGTTCACATGTTCATGGACTATTGAGGAACAGTGTAGTGTTCACGTGTTCATGGACTATTCAGGAACAGTGTAGTGTTCACGTGTTCATGGACTATTCAGGATCAGTGTAGTGTTCACTTGTTCATGGACTATTCAGGAACAGTGTAGTGTTCACGTGTTCATGGACTATTCAGGAACAGTGTAGTGTTCACTTGTTCATGGACTATTCAGGAACAGTGTAGTGTTCACGTGTTCATGGACTATTGAGGAACAGTGTAGTGTTCACGTGTTCATGGACTATTGAGGAACAGTGTAGTGTTCACGTGTTCATGGACTATTCAGGAACAGTGTAGTGTTCACGTGTTCATGGACTATTGAGGAACAGTGTAGTGTTCACGTGTTCATGGACTATTCAGGAACAGTGTAGTGTTCACGTGTTCATGGACTATTCAGGAACAGTGTAGTGTTCACGTGTTCATGGACTATTGAGGAACGGTGTAGTGTTCACGTGTTCATTGACTATTCAGGAACAGTGTAGTGTTCCCGTGTTCATGGACTATTCAGGAACAGTGTAGTATGCAGCGGTTCATGGACTATTGAGGAACAGTGTAGTGTTCACGTGTTCATGGACGATTCAGGAACAGTGTAGTGTTCACGTATTCATGGACTATTCAGGAACAGTGTAGTGTTCACGTGTTCATGGACTAGTCAGGAACAGTGTAGTGTTCACGTGTTCATGGACTAGTCAGGAACAGTGTAGTGTTCACGTGTTCATGGACTATACCGGAACAGTGTAGTGTTCACGTGTTCATGGACTATTCAGGAACAGTGTAGTGTTCACGTGTTCATGGACTATTCAGGAACAGTGTAGTGTTCACGTGTTCATGGACTAGTCAGGAACAGTGTAGTGTTCACGTGTTCATGGACTATACCGGAACAGTGTAGTGTTCACGTGTTCATGGACTATTCAGGAACAGTGTAGTGTTCACGTGTTCATGGACTATTCAGGAACAGTGTAGTGTTCACGTGTTCATGGACTATTCAGGAACAGTGTAGTGTTCACGTGTTCATGGACTATACAGGAACAGTGTAGTGTTCACGTGTTCATGGACTATTCAGGAACAGTGTAGTGTTCACGTGTTCATGGACTATTCAGGAACAGTGTAGTGTTCACGTGTTCATGGACTATTCAGGAACAGTGTAGTGTTCACGTGTTCATGGACTATTGAGGAACAGTGTAGTGTTCACGTGTTCATGGACTATTGAGGAACAGTGTAGTGTTCACTTGTTCATGGACTATTCAGGAACAGTGTAGTGTTCACGTGTTCATGGACTATTCAGGAACAGTGTAGTGTTCACGTGTTCATGGACTATTGAGGAACAGTGTAGTGTTCACTTGTTCATGGACTATTCAGGAACAGTGTAGTGTTCACGTGTTCATGGACTATTCAGGAACAGTGTAGTGTTCACGTGTTCATGGACTATTGAGGAACAGTGTAGTGTTCACTTGTTCATGGACTATTCAGGAACAGTGTAGTGTTCACGTGTTCATGGACTATTCAGGAACAGTGTAGTGTTCACGTGTTCATGGACTATTCAGGAACAGTGTAGTGTTCACGTGTTCATGGACTATTCAGGAACAGTGTAGTGTTCACGTGTTCATGGACTATTCAGGAACAGTGTAGTGTTCACGTGTTCATGGACTATTCAGGAACAGTGTAGTGTTCACGTATTCATGGACTATTCAGGAACAGTGTAGTGTTCACGTGTTCATGGACTATTCAGGAACAGTGTAGTGTTCACGTGTTCATGGACTATTGAGGAACAGTGTAGTGTTCACGTGTTCATGGAATATTCAGGAACAGTGTAGTGTTCACGTGTTCATGGACTATTGAGGAACAGTGTAGTGTTCACGTGTTCATGGACTATTCAGGAACAGTGTAGTGTTCACGTGTTCATGGACTATTCAGGAACAGTGTAGTGTTCACGTGTTCATGGACTATTGAGGAACAGTGAAGTGTTCACGTGTTCATGGACTATTCAGGAACAGTGTAGTGTTCACGTGTTCATGGACTATTGAGGAACAGTGTAGTGTTCACGTGTTCATGGACTATTCAGGAACAGTGTAGTGTTCACGTGTTCATGGACTATTCAGGAACAGTGTAGTGTTCACGTATTCATGGACTATTCAGGAACAGTGTAGTGTTCACGTATTCATGGACTATTCAGGAACAGTGTAGTGTTCACGTGTTCATGGACTATTCAGGAACAGTGTAGTGTTCACATGTTCATGGACTATTCAGGAACAGTGTAGTGTTCACATGTTCATGGACTATTCAGGAACAGTGTAGTGTTCACGTGTTCATGGACTATTCAGGAACAGTGTAGTGTTCACGTGTTCATGGACTGTTCAGGAACAGTGTAGTGTTCACGTGTTCATGGACTATTCAGGAACAGTGTAGTGTTCACGTATTCATGGACTATTGAGGAACAGTGTAGTGTTCACGTGTTCATGGACTATTCAGGAACAGTGTAGTGTTCACATGTTCATGGACTATTCAGGAACAGTGTAGTGTTCACGTGTTCATGGACTATTCAGGAACAGTGTAGTGTTCATGTGGTCATGGACTATTGAGGAACAGTGTAGTGTTCACGTGGTCATGGACTAGTCAGGAACAGTGTAGTGTTCACATGTTCATGGACTATTCAGGAACAGTGTAGTGTTCACGTGTTCATGGACTATTCAGGAACAGTGTAGTGTTCACGTGTTCATGGACTATTCAGGAACAGTGTAGTGTTCACGTGTTCATGGACTATTCAGGAACAGTGTAGTGTTCACGTGTTCATGGACTATTGAGGAACAGTGTAGTGTTCACGTGTTCATGGACTATTCAGGAACAGTGTAGTGTTCACGTGTTCATGGACTATTCAGGAACAGTGTAGTGTTCACGTGTTCATGGACTATTCAGGAACAGTGTAGTGTTCACGTATTCATGGACTATTCAGGAACAGTGTAGTGTTCACGTGTTCATGGACTATTCAGGAACAGTGTAGTGTTCACATGTTCATGGACTATTCAGGAACAGTGTAGTGTTCACATGTTCATGGACTATTCAGGAACAGTGTAGTGTTCACGTGTTCATGGACTATTCAGGAACAGTGTAGTGTTCACGTGTTCATGGACTATTCAGGAACAGTGTAGTGTTCACATGTTCATAGACTAGTCAGGAACAGTGTAGTGTTCACGTATTCATGGACTATTCAGGAACAGTGTAGTGTTCACGTATTCATGGACTATTGAGGAACAGTGTAGTGTTCACGTGTTCATGGACTATTCAGGAACAGTGTAGTGTTCACATGTTCATGGACTATTCAGGAACAGTGTAGTGTTCACGTGTTCATGGACTATTCAGGAACAGTGTAGTGTTCATGTGGTCATGGACTATTGAGGAACAGTGTAGTGTTCACGTGGTCATGGACTAGTCAGGAACAGTGTAGTGTTCACATGTTCATGGACTATTCAGGAACAGTGTAGTGTTCACGTGTTCATGGACTATTCAGGAACAGTGTAGTGTTCACGTGTTCATGGACTATTCAGGAACAGTGTAGTGTTCACGTGTTCATGGACTATTCAGGAACAGTGTAGTGTTCACGTGTTCATGGACGATTCAGGAACAGTGTAGTGTTCACGTGTTCATGGACTATTGAGGAACAGTGTAGTGTTCACGTGTTCATGGACTATTCTGGAACAGTGTAGTGTTCACGTGTTCATGGACTATTCAGGAACAGTGTAGTGTTCACGTGTTCCTGGACTATTCAGGAACAGTGTAGTGTTCACGTGTTCATGGACTATTGAGGAACAGTGTAGTGTTCACGTGTTCATGGACTATTGAGGAACAGTGTAGTGTTCACGTGTTCATGGACTATTCAGGAACAGTGTAGTGTTCATGTGGTCATGGACGATTCAGGAACAGTGTAGTGTTCACGTGTTCATGGACTATTCAGGAACAGTGTAGTGTTCACGTGTTCATGGACTATTGAGGAGCAGTGTAGTGTTCACGTGTTCATGGACTATTCAGGAACAGTGTAGTGTTCATGTGGTCATGGACGATTCAGGAACAGTGTAGTGTTCACGTGTTCATGGACTATTCAGGAACAGTGTAGTGTTCACGTGGTCATGGACTATTGAGGAACAGTGTAGTGTTCACGTGTTCATGGACTATTCAGGAACAGTGTAGTGTTCACGTGTTCATGGACTATTCAGGAACAGTGTAGTGTTCACGTGTTCATGGACTATTCAGGAACAGTGTAGTTTTCACGTGTTCATGGACTATTGAGGAACAGTGTAGTGTTCACGTGTTCATGGACTATTCAGGAACAGTGTAGTGTTCATGTGGTCATGGACGATTCAGGAACAGTGTAGTGTTCACGTGTTCATGGACTATTCAGGAACAGTGTAGTGTTCACGTGTTCATGGACTATTCAGGAACAGTGTAGTGTTCACGTGGTCATGGACTATTGAGGAACAGTGTAGTGTTCACGTGTTCATGGAGTATTCAGGAACAGTGTAGTGTTCACGTGTTCATGGACTATTGAGGAACAGTGTAGTGTTCACATGTTCATGGACTATTGAGGAACAGTGTAGTGTTCACGTGTTCATGGACTATTCAGGAACAGTGTAGTGTTCACGTGTTCATGGACTATTCAGGATCAGTGTAGTGTTCACTTGTTCATGGACTATTCAGGAACAGTGTAGTGTTCACGTGTTCATGGACTATTCAGGAACAGTGTAGTGTTCACTTGTTCATGGACTATTCAGGAACAGTGTAGTGTTCACGTGTTCATGGACTATTGAGGAACAGTGTAGTGTTCACGTGTTCATGGACTATTGAGGAACAGTGTAGTGTTCACGTGTTCATGGACTATTCAGGAACAGTGTAGTGTTCACGTGTTCATGGACTATTGAGGAACAGTGTAGTGTTCACGTGTTCATGGACTATTCAGGAACAGTGTAGTGTTCCCGTGTTCATGGA
Organism: Hypanus sabinus; assembly: GCF_030144855.1. Lineage (NCBI taxonomy): Eukaryota > Metazoa > Chordata > Chondrichthyes > Myliobatiformes > Dasyatidae > Hypanus > Hypanus sabinus. The sequence goes on along the minus strand of NW_026779377.1, from coordinate 99,817 downwards.
CTATTCAGGAACAGTGTATTGTTCATGTGTTCATGGACTATTCAGGATGAGTGTAGTGTTCACGTGTTCATGGACTATTCAGGAACAGTGTAGTGTTCACGTGTTCATGGACTATTCAGGAACAGTGTAGTGTTCACGTATTCATGGACTATTCAGGAACAGTGTAGTGTTCACGTGTTCATGGACTATTGAGGAACAGTGTAGTGTTCACGTGTTCATGGACTATTCAGGAACAGTGTAGTGCTCACGTGTTCATGGACTATTGAGGAACAGTGTAGTGTTCACGTATTCATGGACTATTCAGGAACAGTGTAGTGTTCACGTGTTCATGGACTATTGAGGAACAGTGTAGTGTTCACGTATTCATGGACTATTCAGGAACAGTGTAGTGTTCACGTATTCATGGACTATTCAGGAACAGTGTAGTGTTCACGTGTTCATGGACTATTCAGGAACAGTGTAGTGTTCACGTGTTCATGGACTATTCAGGAACAGTGTAGTGTTCACGTGTTCATGGACTAGTCAGGAACAGTGTAGTGTTCACGTGTTCATGGACTATACAGGAACAGTGTAGTGTTCACGTGTTCATGGACTATTCAGGAACAGTGTAGTGTTCACGTGTTCATGGACTATTCAGGAACAGTGTAGTGTTCACGTGTTCATGGACTATTCAGGAACAGTGTAGTGTTCACGTGTTCATGGACTGTTCAGGAACAGTGTAGTGTTCACGTGTTCATGGACTATACAGGAACAGTGTAGTGTTCACGTGTTCATGGACTATTCAGGAACAGTGTAGTGTTCACGTGTTCATGGACTATTCAGGAACAGTGTAGTGTTCATGTGTTCATGGACTATTCAGGAACAGTGTAGTGTTCACGTGTTCATGGACTATTGAGGAACAGTGTAGTGTTCACTTGTTCATGGACTATTCAGGAACAGTGTAGTGTTCACGTGTTCATGGAATATTCAGGAACAGTGTAGTGTTCACGTATTCATGGACTATTCAGGAACAGTGTAGTGTTCACGTGTTCCTGGACTATTCAGGAACAGTGTAGTGTTCACGTGTTCATGGACTATTGAGGAACAGTGTAGTGTTCACGTGTTCATGGACTATTCAGGAACAGTGTAGTGTTCACGTGTTCATGGACTATTCAGGAACAGTGTAGTGTTCATGTGGTCATGGACGATTCAGGAACAGTGTAGTGTTCACGTGTTCATGGACTATTCAGGAACAGTGTAGTGTTCACGTGTTCATGGACTATTGAGGAACAGTGTAGTGTTCACGTGTTCATGGACTATTCAGGAACAGTGTAGTGTTCACGTGTTCATGGACTAGTCAGGAACAGTGTAGTGTTCACGTGTTCATGGACGATTCAGGAACAGTGTAGTGTTCACGTGTTCATGGACTATTCAGGAACAGTGTAGTGTTCACGTGGTCATGGACTATTGAGGAACAGTGTAGTGTTCACGTGTTCATGGACTATTCAGGAGCAGTGTAGTGTTCACGTGTTCATGGACTATTCAGGAACAGTGTAGTGTTCACGTGTTCATGGACTATTCAGGAACAGTGTAGTGTTCACGTGTTCATGGACTATTCAGGAACAGTGTAGTGTTCACGTGTTCATGGACTATTCAGGAACTGTGTAGTGTTCACGTGTTCATGGACTATTCAGGAACAGTGTAGTGTTCACGTGTTCATGGACTATTGAGGATCAGTGTAGTGTTCACGTGTTCATGGACTATTGAGGAACAGTGTAGTGTTCACGAGTTCATGGACTATTCAGGAACAGTGTAGTCTTCACGTGTTCATGGACTATTCAGGAACAGTGTAGTGTTCATGTGGTCATGGACGATTCAGGAACAGTGTAGTGTTCACGTGTTCATGGACTATTCAGGAACAGTGTAGTGTTCACGTGTTCATGGACTATTCAGGAACAGTGTAGTGTTCACGTGGTCATGGACTATTGAGGAACAGTGTAGTGTTCACGTGTTCATGGACTATTCAGGAACAGTGTAGTGTTCACCTGTTCATGGACTATTGAGGAACAGTGTAGTGTTCACATGTTCATGGACTATTGAGGAACAGTGTAGTGTTCACGTGTTCATGGACTATTCAGGAACAGTGTAGTGTTCACGTGTTCATGGACTATTCAGGATCAGTGTAGTGTTCACTTGTTCATGGACTATTCAGGAACAGTGTAGTGTTCACGTGTTCATGGACTATTGAGGAACAGTGTAGTGTTCACGTGTTCATGGACTATTGAGGAACAGTGTAGTGTTCACGTGTTCATGGACTATTGAGGAACAGTGTAGCGTTCACGTGTTCATGGACTATTCAGGAACAGTGTAGTGTTCACGTGTTCATGGACTAGTCAGGAACAGTGTAGTGTTCACGTGTTCATGGACTATACCGGAACAGTGTAGTGTTCACGTGTTCATGGACTATTCAGGAACAGTGTAGTGTTCACGTGTTCATGGACTATTCAGGAACAGTGTAGTGTTCACGTGTTCATGGACTATTCAGGAACAGTGTAGTGTTCACGTGTTCATGGACTATACAGGAACAGTGTAGTGTTCACGTGTTCATGGACTATTCAGGAACAGTGTAGTGTTCACGTGTTCATGGACTATTCAGGAACAGTGTAGTGTTCACGTGTTCATGGACTATTCAGGAACAGTGTAGTGTTCACGTGTTCATGGACTATTCAGGAACAGTGTAGTGTTCACGTGTTCATGGACTATTGAGGAACAGTGTAGTGTTCACTTGTTCATGGACTATTCAGGAACTGTGTAGTGTTCACGTGTTCATGGACTATTCAGGAACAGTGTAGTGTTCACGTGTTCATGGACTATTGAGGAACAGTGTAGTGTTCACTTGTTCATGGACTATTCAGGAACAGTGTAGTGTTCACGTGTTCATGGACTATTCAGGAACAGTGTAGTGTTCACGTGTTCATGGACTATTGAGGAACAGTGTAGTGTTCACTTGTTCATGGACTATTCAGGAACAGTGTAGTGTTCACGTGTTCATGGACTATTCAGAAACAGTGTAGTGTTCACGTGTTCATGGACTATTCAGGAACAGTGTAGTGTTCACGTGTTCATGGATTATTCAGGAACAGTGTAGTGTTCACGTGTTCATGGACTATTCAGGAACAGTGTAGTGTTCACGTGTTCATGGACTATTCAGGAACAGTGTAGTGTTCACGTATTCATGGACTATTCAGGAACAGTGTAGTGTTCACGTGTTCATGGACTATTCAGGAACAGTGTAGTGTTCACGTGTTCATGGACTATTGAGGAACAGTGTAGTGTTCACGTGTTCATGGAATATTCAGGAACAGTGTAGTGTTCACGTGTTCATGGACTATTGAGGAACAGTGTAGTGTTCACGTGTTCATGGACTATTCAGGAACAGTGTAGTGTTCACGTGTTCATGGACTATTCAGGAACAGTGTAGTGTTCACGTGTTCATGGACTATTGAGGAACAGTGTAGTGTTCACGTGTTCATGGACTATTCAGGAACAGTGTAGTGTTCACGTGTTCATGGACTATTGAGGAACAGTGTAGTGTTCACGTGTTCATGGACTATTCAGGAACAGTGTAGTGTTCACGTGTTCATGGACTATTCAGGAACAGTGTAGTGTTCACGTATTCATGGACTATTCAGGAACAGTGTAGTGTTCACGTATTCATGGACTATTCAGGAACAGTGTAGTGTTCACGTGTTCATGGACTATTCAGGAACAGTGTAGTGTTCACATGTTCATGGACTATTCAGGAACAGTGTAGTGTTCACATGTTCATGGACTATTCAGGAACAGTGTAGTGTTCACGTGTTCATGGACTATTCAGGAACAGTGTAGTGTTCACGTGTTCATGGACTATTCAGGAACAGTGTAGTGTTCACATGTTCATAGACTAGTCAGGAACAGTGTAGTGTTCACGTATTCATGGACTATTCAGGAACAGTGTAGTGTTCACGTATTCATGGACTATTGAGGAACAGTGTAGTGTTCACGTGTTCATGGACTATTCAGGAACAGTGTAGTGTTCACATGTTCATGGACTATTCAGGAACAGTGTAGTGTTCACGTGTTCATGGACTATTCAGGAACAGTGTAGTGTTCATGTGGTCATGGACTATTGAGGAACAGTGTAGTGTTCACGTGGTCATGGACTAGTCAGGAACAGTGTAGTGTTCACATGTTCATGGACTATTCAGGAACAGTGTAGTGTTCACGTGTTCATGGACTATTCAGGAACAGTGTAGTGTTCACGTGTTCATGGACTATTCAGGAACAGTGTAGTGTTCACGTGTTCATGGACTATTCAGGAACAGTGTAGTGTTCACGTGTTCATGGACGATTCAGGAACAGTGTAGTGTTCACGTGTTCATGGACTATTGAGGAACAGTGTAGTGTTCACGTGTTCATGGACTATTCTGGAATAGTGTAGTGTTCACGTGTTCATGGACTATACAGGAACAGTGTAGTGTTCACGTGTTCATGGACTATTCAGGAACAGTGTAGTGTTCACGTGTTCATGGACTATTCAGGAACAGTGTAGTGTTCACGTGTTCATGGACGATTCAGGAACAGTGTAGTGTTCACGTGTTCATGGACTATTGAGGAACAGTGTAGTGTTCACGTGTTCATGGACTATTCTGGAACAATGTAGTGTTCACGTGTTCATGGACTATACAGGAACAGTGTAGTGTTCACGTGTTCATGGACTATTCAGGAACAGTGTAGTGTTCACGTGTTCATGGACTATTCAGGAATAGTGTAGTGTTCACGTGTTCATGGACTATTCAGCAACAGTGTAGTGTTCACGTGTTCATGGACTATTCAGGAACAGTGTAGTGTTCACGTGTTCATGGACTATTCAGGAACAGTGTAGTGTTCACGTGTTCATGGACTATTCAGGAACAGTGTAGTGCTCACGTGTTCATGGACTATTGAGGAACAGTGTAGTGTTCACGTGTTCATGGACTATTCAGGAACAGTGTAGTGTTCACGTGTTCATGGACTATTGAGGAACAGTGTAGTGTTCACGTGTTCATGGACTATTCAGGAACAGTGTAGTGTTCACGTGTTCATGGACTATTGAGGAACAGTGTAGTGTTCACGTGTTCATGGACTATTCAGGAACAGTGTAGTGTTCACGTGTTCATGGACTATTCAGGAACAGTGTAGTGTTCACGTATTCATGGACTATTCAGGAACAGTGTAGTGTTCACGTATTCATGGACTATTCAGGAACAGTGTAGTGTTCACGTGTTCATGGACTATTCAGGAACAGTGTAGTGTTCACATGTTCATGGACTATTCAGGAACAGTGTAGTGTTCACATGTTCATGGACTATTCAGGAACAGTGTAGTGTTCACGTGTTCATGGACTATTCAGGAACAGTGTAGTGTTCACGTGTTCATGGACTATTCAGGAACAGTGTAGTGTTCACATGTTCATAGACTAGTCAGGAACAGTGTAGTGTTCACGTATTCATGGACTATTCAGGAACAGTGTAGTGTTCACGTATTCATGGACTATTGAGGAACAGTGTAGTGTTCACGTGTTCATGGACTATTCAGGAACAGTGTAGTGTTCACATGTTCATGGACTATTCAGGAACAGTGTAGTGTTCACGTGTTCATTGACTATTCAGGAACAGTGTAGTGTTCACGTGTTCATGGACTATTGAGGAACAGTGTAGTGTTCACGTGTTCATGGACTATTCAGGAACAGTGTAGTGTTCACGTGTTCATTGACTATTCAGGAACAGTGTAGTGTTCACGTATTCATGGACTATTCAGGAACAGTGTAGTCTTCACGTGTTCATGGACTATTCAGGAACAGTGTAGTGTTCACGTGTTCATGGACTATTCAGGAACAGTGTAGTGTTCACGTATTCATGGACTATTCAGGAACAGTGTAGTGTTCATGTGTTCATGGACTATTCAGGAACAGTGTAGTGTTCACGTGTTCATGGACTATTCAGGAACAGTGTAGTGTTCACGTGTTCATGGACTATTGAGGAACAGTGTAGTGTTCACGTGTTCATGGACTATTCAGGAACAGTGTAGTGTTCACGTGTTCATGGACTATTGAGGAACAGTGTAGTGTTCACATGTTCATGGACTATTGAGGAACAGTGTAGTGTTCACGTGTTCATGGACTATTCAGGAACAGTGTAGTGTTCACGTGTTCATGGACTATTCAGGATCAGTGTAGTGTTCACTTGTTCATGGACTATTCAGGAACAGTGTAGTGTTCACGTGTTCATGGACTATTCAGGAACAGTGTAGTGTTCACTTGTTCATGGACTATTCAGGAACAGTGTAGTGTTCACGTGTTCATGGACTATTGAGGAACAGTGTAGTGTTCACGTGTTCATGGACTATTGAGGAACAGTGTAGTGTTCACGTGTTCATGGACTATTCAGGAACAGTGTAGTGTTCACGTGTTCATGGACTATTGAGGAACAGTGTAGTGTTCACGTGTTCATGGACTATTCAGGAACAGTGTAGTGTTCCCGTGTTCATGGACTATTCAGGAACAGTGTATTGTTCATGTGTTCATGGACTATTCAGGATGAGTGTAGTGTTCACGTGTTCATGGACTATTCAGGAACAGTGTAGTGTTCACGTGTTCATGGACTATTCAGGAACAGTGTAGTGTTCACGTATTCATGGACTATTCAGGAACAGTGTAGTGTTCACGTGTTCATGGACTATTGAGGAACAGTGTAGTGTTCACGTGTTCATGGACTATTCAGGAACAGTGTAGTGCTCACGTGTTCATGGACTATTGAGGAACAGTGTAGTGTTCACGTATTCATGGACTATTCAGGAACAGTGTAGTGTTCACGTGTTCATGGACTATTCAGGAACAGTGTAGTGTTCACGTGGTCATGGACTATTCAGGAACAGTGTAGTGTTCACGTGTTCATGGACTATTCAGGAACAGTGTAGTGTTCACGTGTTCATGGACTATTCAGGAACAGTGTAGTGTTCACGTGTTCATTGACTATTCAGGAACAGTGTAGTGTTCACGTGTTCATGGACTATTCAGGAACAGTGTAGTGTTCACGTGTTCATGGACTGTTCAGGAACAGTGTAGTGTTCACGTGTTCATGGACTATACAGGAACAGTGTAGTGTTCACGTGTTCATGGACTATTCAGGAACAGTGTAGTGTTCACGTGTTCATGGACTATTCAGGAACAGTGTAGTGTTCATGTGTTCATGGACTATTCAGGAACAGTGTAGTGTTCACGTGTTCATGGACTATTGAGGAACAGTGTAGTGTTCACTTGTTCATGGACTATTCAGGAACAGTGTAGTGTTCACGTGTTCATGGAATATTCAGGAACAGTGTAGTGTTCACGTATTCATGGACTATTCAGGAACAGTGTAGTGTTCACGTGTTCCTGGACTATTCAGGAACAGTGTAGTGTTCACGTGTTCATGGACTATTGAGGAACAGTGTAGTGTTCACGTGTTCATGGACTATTGAGGAACAGTGTAGTGTTCACGTGTTCATGGACCATTCAGGAACAGTGTAGTGTTCATGTGGTCATGGACGATTCAGGAACAGTGTAGTGTTCACGTGTTCATGGACTATTCAGGAACAGTGTAGTGTTCACGTGTTCATGGACTATTGAGGAACAGTGTAGTGTTCACGTGTTCATGGACTATTCAGGAACAGTGTAGTGTTCACGTGTTCATGGACTAGTCAGGAACAGTGTAGTGTTCACGTGTTCATGGACGATTCAGGAACAGTGTAGTGTTCACATGTTCATGGACTATTCAGGAACAGTGTAGTGTTCACGTGGTCATGGACTATTGAGGAACAGTGTAGTGTTCACGTGTTCATGGACTATTCAGGAGCAGTGTAGTGTTCACGTGTTCATGGACTATTCAGGAACAGTGTAGTGTTCACGTGTTCATGGACTATTCAGGAACAGTGTAGTGTTCACGTGTTCATGGACTATTGAGGAACAGTGTAGTGTTCACGTGTTCATGGACTATTCAGGAACAGTGTAGTGTTCATGTGGTCATGGACGATTCTGGAACAGTGTAGTGTTCACGTGTTCATGGACTATTCAGGAACAGTGTAGTGTTCACGTGTTCATGGACTATTCAGGAACAGTGTAGTGTTCACGTGGTCATGGACTATTGAGGAACAGTGTAGTGTTCACGTGTTCATGGACTATTCAGGAACAGTGTAGTGTTCACCTGTTCATGGACTATTGAGGAACAGTGTAGTGTTCACATGTTCATGGACTATTGAGGAACAGTGTAGTGTTCACGTGTTCATGGACTATTCAGGAACAGTGTAGTGTTCACGTGTTCATGGACTATTCAGGATCAGTGTAGTGTTCACTTGTTCATGGACTATTCAGGAACAGTGTAGTGTTCACGTGTTCATGGACTATTCAGGAACAGTGTAGTGTTCACTTGTTCATGGACTATTCAGGAACAGTGTAGTGTTCACGTGTTCATGGACTATTGAGGAACAGTGTAGTGTTCACGTGTTCATGGACTATTGAGGAACAGTGTAGTGTTCACGTGTTCATGGACTATTCAGGAACAGTGTAGTGTTCACGTGTTCATGGACTATTGAGGAACAGTGTAGTGTTCACGTGTTCATGGACTATTCAGGAACAGTGTAGTGTTCACGTGTTCATGGACTATTCAGGAACAGTGTAGTGTTCACGTGTTCATGGACTATTGAGGAACGGTGTAGTGTTCACGTGTTCATTGACTATTCAGGAACAGTGTAGTGTTCCCGTGTTCATGGACTATTCAGGAACAGTGTAGTATGCAGCGGTTCATGGACTATTGAGGAACAGTGTAGTGTTCACGTGTTCATGGACGATTCAGGAACAGTGTAGTGTTCACGTATTCATGGACTATTCAGGAACAGTGTAGTGTTCACGTGTTCATGGACTAGTCAGGAACAGTGTAGTGTTCACGTGTTCATGGACTAGTCAGGAACAGTGTAGTGTTCACGTGTTCATGGACTATACCGGAACAGTGTAGTGTTCACGTGTTCATGGACTATTCAGGAACAGTGTAGTGTTCACGTGTTCATGGACTATTCAGGAACAGTGTAGTGTTCACGTGTTCATGGACTAGTCAGGAACAGTGTAGTGTTCACGTGTTCATGGACTATACCGGAACAGTGTAGTGTTCACGTGTTCATGGACTATTCAGGAACAGTGTAGTGTTCACGTGTTCATGGACTATTCAGGAACAGTGTAGTGTTCACGTGTTCATGGACTATTCAGGAACAGTGTAGTGTTCACGTGTTCATGGACTATACAGGAACAGTGTAGTGTTCACGTGTTCATGGACTATTCAGGAACAGTGTAGTGTTCACGTGTTCATGGACTATTCAGGAACAGTGTAGTGTTCACGTGTTCATGGACTATTCAGGAACAGTGTAGTGTTCACGTGTTCATGGACTATTGAGGAACAGTGTAGTGTTCACGTGTTCATGGACTATTGAGGAACAGTGTAGTGTTCACTTGTTCATGGACTATTCAGGAACAGTGTAGTGTTCACGTGTTCATGGACTATTCAGGAACAGTGTAGTGTTCACGTGTTCATGGACTATTGAGGAACAGTGTAGTGTTCACTTGTTCATGGACTATTCAGGAACAGTGTAGTGTTCACGTGTTCATGGACTATTCAGGAACAGTGTAGTGTTCACGTGTTCATGGACTATTGAGGAACAGTGTAGTGTTCACTTGTTCATGGACTATTCAGGAACAGTGTAGTGTTCACGTGTTCATGGACTATTCAGGAACAGTGTAGTGTTCACGTGTTCATGGACTATTCAGGAACAGTGTAGTGTTCACGTGTTCATGGACTATTCAGGAACAGTGTAGTGTTCACGTGTTCATGGACTATTCAGGAACAGTGTAGTGTTCACGTGTTCATGGACTATTCAGGAACAGTGTAGTGTTCACGTATTCATGGACTATTCAGGAACAGTGTAGTGTTCACGTGTTCATGGACTATTCAGGAACAGTGTAGTGTTCACGTGTTCATGGACTATTGAGGAACAGTGTAGTGTTCACGTGTTCATGGAATATTCAGGAACAGTGTAGTGTTCACGTGTTCATGGACTATTGAGGAACAGTGTAGTGTTCACGTGTTCATGGACTATTCAGGAACAGTGTAGTGTTCACGTGTTCATGGACTATTCAGGAACAGTGTAGTGTTCACGTGTTCATGGACTATTGAGGAACAGTGAAGTGTTCACGTGTTCATGGACTATTCAGGAACAGTGTAGTGTTCACGTGTTCATGGACTATTGAGGAACAGTGTAGTGTTCACGTGTTCATGGACTATTCAGGAACAGTGTAGTGTTCACGTGTTCATGGACTATTCAGGAACAGTGTAGTGTTCACGTATTCATGGACTATTCAGGAACAGTGTAGTGTTCACGTATTCATGGACTATTCAGGAACAGTGTAGTGTTCACGTGTTCATGGACTATTCAGGAACAGTGTAGTGTTCACATGTTCATGGACTATTCAGGAACAGTGTAGTGTTCACATGTTCATGGACTATTCAGGAACAGTGTAGTGTTCACGTGTTCATGGACTATTCAGGAACAGTGTAGTGTTCACGTGTTCATGGACTGTTCAGGAACAGTGTAGTGTTCACGTGTTCATGGACTATTCAGGAACAGTGTAGTGTTCACGTATTCATGGACTATTGAGGAACAGTGTAGTGTTCACGTGTTCATGGACTATTCAGGAACAGTGTAGTGTTCACATGTTCATGGACTATTCAGGAACAGTGTAGTGTTCACGTGTTCATGGACTATTCAGGAACAGTGTAGTGTTCATGTGGTCATGGACTATTGAGGAACAGTGTAGTGTTCACGTGGTCATGGACTAGTCAGGAACAGTGTAGTGTTCACATGTTCATGGACTATTCAGGAACAGTGTAGTGTTCACGTGTTCATGGACTATTCAGGAACAGTGTAGTGTTCACGTGTTCATGGACTATTCAGGAACAGTGTAGTGTTCACGTGTTCATGGACTATTCAGGAACAGTGTAGTGTTCACGTGTTCATGGACTATTGAGGAACAGTGTAGTGTTCACGTGTTCATGGACTATTCAGGAACAGTGTAGTGTTCACGTGTTCATGGACTATTCAGGAACAGTGTAGTGTTCACGTGTTCATGGACTATTCAGGAACAGTGTAGTGTTCACGTATTCATGGACTATTCAGGAACAGTGTAGTGTTCACGTGTTCATGGACTATTCAGGAACAGTGTAGTGTTCACATGTTCATGGACTATTCAGGAACAGTGTAGTGTTCACATGTTCATGGACTATTCAGGAACAGTGTAGTGTTCACGTGTTCATGGACTATTCAGGAACAGTGTAGTGTTCACGTGTTCATGGACTATTCAGGAACAGTGTAGTGTTCACATGTTCATAGACTAGTCAGGAACAGTGTAGTGTTCACGTATTCATGGACTATTCAGGAACAGTGTAGTGTTCACGTATTCATGGACTATTGAGGAACAGTGTAGTGTTCACGTGTTCATGGACTATTCAGGAACAGTGTAGTGTTCACATGTTCATGGACTATTCAGGAACAGTGTAGTGTTCACGTGTTCATGGACTATTCAGGAACAGTGTAGTGTTCATGTGGTCATGGACTATTGAGGAACAGTGTAGTGTTCACGTGGTCATGGACTAGTCAGGAACAGTGTAGTGTTCACATGTTCATGGACTATTCAGGAACAGTGTAGTGTTCACGTGTTCATGGACTATTCAGGAACAGTGTAGTGTTCACGTGTTCATGGACTATTCAGGAACAGTGTAGTGTTCACGTGTTCATGGACTATTCAGGAACAGTGTAGTGTTCACGTGTTCATGGACGATTCAGGAACAGTGTAGTGTTCACGTGTTCATGGACTATTGAGGAACAGTGTAGTGTTCACGTGTTCATGGACTATTCTGGAACAGTGTAGTGTTCACGTGTTCATGGACTATTCAGGAACAGTGTAGTGTTCACGTGTTCCTGGACTATTCAGGAACAGTGTAGTGTTCACGTGTTCATGGACTATTGAGGAACAGTGTAGTGTTCACGTGTTCATGGACTATTGAGGAACAGTGTAGTGTTCACGTGTTCATGGACTATTCAGGAACAGTGTAGTGTTCATGTGGTCATGGACGATTCAGGAACAGTGTAGTGTTCACGTGTTCATGGACTATTCAGGAACAGTGTAGTGTTCACGTGTTCATGGACTATTGAGGAGCAGTGTAGTGTTCACGTGTTCATGGACTATTCAGGAACAGTGTAGTGTTCATGTGGTCATGGACGATTCAGGAAAAGTGTAGTGTTCACGTGTTCATGGACTATTCAGGAACAGTGTAGTGTTCACGTGGTCATGGACTATTGAGGAACAGTGTAGTGTTCACGTGTTCATGGACTATTCAGGAACAGTGTAGTGTTCACGTGTTCATGGACTATTCAGGAACAGTGTAGTGTTCACGTGTTCATGGACTATTCAGGAACAGTGTAGTTTTCACGTGTTCATGGACTATTGAGGAACAGTGTAGTGTTCACGTGTTCATGGACTATTCAGGAACAGTGTAGTGTTCACGTGTTCATGGACTATTCAGGAACAGTGTAGTGTTCACGTGGTCATGGACTATTGAGGAACAGTGTAGTGTTCACGTGTTCATGGAGTATTCAGGAACAGTGTAGTGTTCACGTGTTCATGGACTATTGAGGAACAGTGTAGTGTTCACATGTTCATGGACTATTGAGGAACAGTGTAGTGTTCACGTGTTCATGGACTATTCAGGAACAGTGTAGTGTTCACGTGTTCATGGACTATTCAGGATCAGTGTAGTGTTCACTTGTTCATGGACTATTCAGGAACAGTGTAGTGTTCACGTGTTCATGGACTATTCAGGAACAGTGTAGTGTTCACTTGTTCATGGACTATTCAGGAACAGTGTAGTGTTCACGTGTTCATGGACTATTGAGGAACAGTGTAGTGTTCACGTGTTCATGGACTATTGAGGAACAGTGTAGTGTTCACGTGTTCATGGACTATTCAGGAACAGTGTAGTGTTCACGTGTTCATGGACTATTGAGGAACAGTGTAGTGTTCACGTGTTCATGGACTATTCAGGAACAGTGTAGTGTTCCCGTGTTCATGGACTATTCAGGAACAGTGTATTGTTCATGTGTTCATGGACTATTCAGGATGAGTGTAGTGTTCACGTGTTCATGGACTATTCAGGAACAGTGTAGTGTTCACGTGTTCATGGACTATTCAGGAACAGTGTAGTGTTCACGTATTCATGGACTATTCAGGAACAGTGTAGTGTTCACGTGTTCATGGACTATTGAGGAACAGTGTAGTGTTCACGTGTTCATGGACTATTCAGGAACAGTGTAGTGCTCACGTGTTCATGGACTATTGAGGAACAGTGTAGTGTTCACGTATTCATGGACTATTCAGGAACAGTGTAGTGTTCACGTGTTCATGGACTATTGAGGAACAGTGTAGTGTTCACGTATTCATGGACTATTCAGGAACAGTGTAGTGTTCACGTATTCATGGACTATTCAGGAACAGTGTAGTGTTCACGTGTTCATGGACTATTCAGGAACAGTGTAGTGTTCACGTGTTCATGGACTATTCAGGAACAGTGTAGTGTTCACGTGTTCATGGACTAGTCAGGAACAGTGTAGTGTTCACGTGTTCATGGACTATACAGGAACAGTGTAGTGTTCACGTGTTCATGGACTATTCAGGAACAGTGTAGTGTTCACGTGTTCATGGACTATTCAGGAACAGTGTAGTGTTCACGTGTTCATGGACTATTCAGGAACAGTGTAGTGTTCACGTGTTCATGGACTGTTCAGGAACAGTGTAGTGTTCACGTGTTCATGGACTATACAGGAACAGTGTAGTGTTCACGTGTTCATGGACTATTCAGGAACAGTGTAGTGTTCACGTGTTCATGGACTATTCAGGAACAGTGTAGTGTTCATGTGTTCATGGACTATTCAGGAACAGTGTAGTGTTCACGTGTTCATGGACTATTGAGGAACAGTGTAGTGTTCACTTGTTCATGGACTATTCAGGAACAGTGTAGTGTTCACGTGTTCATGGAATATTCAGGAACAGTGTAGTGTTCACGTATTCATGGACTATTCAGGAACAGTGTAGTGTTCACGTGTTCCTGGACTATTCAGGAACAGTGTAGTGTTCACGTGTTCATGGACTATTGAGGAACAGTGTAGTGTTCACGTGTTCATGGACTATTCAGGAACAGTGTAGTGTTCACGTGTTCATGGACTATTCAGGAACAGTGTAGTGTTCATGTGGTCATGGACGATTCAGGAACAGTGTAGTGTTCACGTGTTCATGGACTATTCAGGAACAGTGTAGTGTTCACGTGTTCATGGACTATTGAGGAACAGTGTAGTGTTCACTTGTTCATGGACTATTCAGGAACAGTGTAGTGTTCACGTGTTCATGGAATATTCAGGAACAGTGTAGTGTTCACGTATTCATGGACTATTCAGGAACAGTGTAGTGTTCACGTGTTCATGGACTATTGAGGAACAGTGTAGTGTTCACGTGTTCATGGACTATTCAGGAACAGTGTAGTGCTCACGTGTTCATGGACTATTGAGGAACAGTGTAGTGTTCACGTATTCATGGACTATTCAGGAACAGTGTAGTGTTCACGTGTTCATGGACTATTGAGGAACAGTGTAGTGTTCACGTATTCATGGACTATTCAGGAACAGTGTAGTGTTCACGTGTTCATGGACTATTCAGGAACAGTGTAGTGTTCACGTGGTCATGGACTATTGAGGAACAGTGTAGTGTTCACGTGTTCATGGACTATTCAGGAGCAGTGTAGTGTTCACGTGTTCATGGACTATTCAGGAACAGTGTAGTGTTCACGTGTTCATGGACTATTCAGGAACAGTGTAGTGTTCACGTGTTCATGGACTATTCAGGAACAGTGTAGTGTTCACGTGTTCATGGACTATTCAGGAACTGTGTAGTGTTCACGTGTTCATGGACTATTCAGGAACAGTGTAGTGTTCACGTGTTCATGGACTATTGAGGATCAGTGTAGTGTTCACGTGTTCATGGACTATTGAGGAACAGTGTAGTGTTCACGAGTTCATGGACTATTCAGGAACAGTGTAGTCTTCACGTGTTCATGGACTATTCAGGAACAGTGTAGTGTTCATGTGGTCATGGACGATTCAGGAACAGTGTAGTGTTCACGTGTTCATGGACTATTCAGGAACAGTGTAGTGTTCACGTGTTCATGGACTATTCAGGAACAGTGTAGTGTTCACGTGGTCATGGACTATTGAGGAACAGTGTAGTGTTCACGTGTTCATGGACTATTCAGGAACAGTGTAGTGTTCACCTGTTCATGGACTATTGAGGAACAGTGTAGTGTTCACATGTTCATGGACTATTGAGGAACAGTGTAGTGTTCACGTGTTCATGGACTATTCAGGAACAGTGTAGTGTTCACGTGTTCATGGACTATTCAGGATCAGTGTAGTGTTCACTTGTTCATGGACTATTCAGGAACAGTGTAGTGTTCACGTGTTCATGGACTATTGAGGAACAGTGTAGTGTTCACGTGTTCATGGACTATTGAGGAACAGTGTAGTGTTCACGTGTTCATGGACTATTGAGGAACAGTGTAGCGTTCACGTGTTCATGGACTATTCAGGAACAGTGTAGTGTTCACGTGTTCATGGACTAGTCAGGAACAGTGTAGTGTTCACGTGTTCATGGACTATACCGGAACAGTGTAGTGTTCACGTGTTCATGGACTATTCAGGAACAGTGTAGTGTTCACGTGTTCATGGACTATTCAGGAACAGTGTAGTGTTCACGTGTTCATGGACTATTCAGGAACAGTGTAGTGTTCACGTGTTCATGGACTATACAGGAACAGTGTAGTGTTCACGTGTTCATGGACTATTCAGGAACAGTGTAGTGTTCACGTGTTCATGGACTATTCAGGAACAGTGTAGTGTTCACGTGTTCATGGACTATTCAGGAACAGTGTAGTGTTCACGTGTTCATGGACTATTCAGGAACAGTGTAGTGTTCACGTGTTCATGGACTATTGAGGAACAGTGTAGTGTTCACTTGTTCATGGACTATTCAGGAACTGTGTAGTGTTCACGTGTTCATGGACTATTCAGGAACAGTGTAGTGTTCACGTGTTCATGGACTATTGAGGAACAGTGTAGTGTTCACTTGTTCATGGACTATTCAGGAACAGTGTAGTGTTCACGTGTTCATGGACTATTCAGGAACAGTGTAGTGTTCACGTGTTCATGGACTATTGAGGAACAGTGTAGTGTTCACTTGTTCATGGACTATTCAGGAACAGTGTAGTGTTCACGTGTTCATGGACTATTCAGAAACAGTGTAGTGTTCACGTGTTCATGGACTATTCAGGAACAGTGTAGTGTTCACGTGTTCATGGATTATTCAGGAACAGTGTAGTGTTGACGTGTTCATGGACTATTCAGGAACAGTGTAGTGTTCACGTGTTCATGGACTATTCAGGAACAGTGTAGTGTTCACGTATTCATGGACTATTCAGGAACAGTGTAGTGTTCACGTGTTCATGGACTATTCAGGAACAGTGTAGTGTTCACGTGTTCATGGACTATTGAGGAACAGTGTAGTGTTCACGTGTTCATGGAATATTCAGGAACAGTGTAGTGTTCACGTGTTCATGGACTATTGAGGAACAGTGTAGTGTTCACGTGTTCATGGACTATTCAGGAACAGTGTAGTGTTCACGTGTTCATGGACTATTCAGGAACAGTGTAGTGTTCACGTGTTCATGGACTATTGAGGAACAGTGTAGTGTTCACGTGTTCATGGACTATTCAGGAACAGTGTAGTGTTCACGTGTTCATGGACTATTGAGGAACAGTGTAGTGTTCACGTGTTCATGGACTATTCAGGAACAGTGTAGTGTTCACGTGTTCATGGACTATTCAGGAACAGTGTAGTGTTCACGTATTCATGGACTATTCAGGAACAGTGTAGTGTTCACGTATTCATGGACTATTCAGGAACAGTGTAGTGTTCACGTGTTCATGGACTATTCAGGAACAGTGTAGTGTTCACATGTTCATGGACTATTCAGGAACAGTGTAGTGTTCACATGTTCATGGACTATTCAGGAACAGTGTAGTGTTCACGTGTTCATGGACTATTCAGGAACAGTGTAGTGTTCACGTGTTCATGGACTATTCAGGAACAGTGTAGTGTTCACATGTTCATAGACTAGTCAGGAACAGTGTAGTGTTCACGTATTCATGGACTATTCAGGAACAGTGTAGTGTTCACGTATTCATGGACTATTGAGGAACAGTGTAGTGTTCACGTGTTCATGGACTATTCAGGAACAGTGTAGTGTTCACATGTTCATGGACTATTCAGGAACAGTGTACTGTTCACGTGTTCATGGACTATTCAGGAACAGTGTAGTGTTCATGTGGTCATGGACTATTGAGGAACAGTGTAGTGTTCACGTGGTCATGGACTAGTCAGGAACAGTGTAGTGTTCACATGTTCATGGACTATTCAGGAACAGTGTAGTGTTCACGTGTTCATGGACTATTCAGGAACAGTGTAGTGTTCACGTGTTCATGGACTATTCAGGAACAGTGTAGTGTTCACGTGTTCATGGACTATTCAGGAACAGTGTAGTGTTCACGTGTTCATGGACGATTCAGGAACAGTGTAGTGTTCACGTGTTCATGGACTATTGAGGAACAGTGTAGTGTTCACGTGTTCATGGACTATTCTGGAATAGTGTAGTGTTCACGTGTTCATGGACTATACAGGAACAGTGTAGTGTTCACGTGTTCATGGACTATTCAGGAACAGTGTAGTGTTCACGTGTTCATGGACTATTCAGGAACAGTGTAGTGTTCACGTGTTCATGGACGATTCAGGAACAGTGTAGTGTTCACGTGTTCATGGACTATTGAGGAACAGTGTAGTGTTCACGTGTTCATGGACTATTCTGGAACAATGTAGTGTTCACGTGTTCATGGACTATACAGGAACAGTGTAGTGTTCACGTGTTCATGGACTATTCAGGAACAGTGTAGTGTTCACGTGTTCATGGACTATTCAGGAACAGTGTAGTGTTCACGTGTTCATGGACTATTCAGCAACAGTGTAGTGTTCACGTGTTCATGGACTATTCAGGAACAGTGTAGTGTTCACGTGTTCATGGACTATTCAGGAACAGTGTAGTGTTCACGTGTTCATGGACTATTCAGGAACAGTGTAGTGCTCACGTGTTCATGGACTATTGAGGAACAGTGTAGTGTTCACGTGTTCATGGACTATTCAGGAACAGTGTAGTGTTCACGTGTTCATGGACTATTGAGGAACAGTGTAGTGTTCACGTGTTCATGGACTATTCAGGAACAGTGTAGTGTTCACGTGTTCATGGACTATTGAGGAACAGTGTAGTGTTCACGTGTTCATGGACTATTCAGGAACAGTGTAGTGTTCACGTGTTCATGGACTATTCAGGAACAGTGTAGTGTTCACGTATTCATGGACTATTCAGGAACAGTGTAGTGTTCACGTATTCATGGACTATTCAGGAACAGTGTAGTGTTCACGTGTTCATGGACTATTCAGGAACAGTGTAGTGTTCACATGTTCATGGACTATTCAGGAACAGTGTAGTGTTCACATGTTCATGGACTATTCAGGAACAGTGTAGTGTTCACGTGTTCATGGACTATTCAGGAACAGTGTAGTGTTCACGTGTTCATGGACTATTCAGGAACAGTGTAGTGTTCACATGTTCATAGACTAGTCAGGAACAGTGTAGTGTTCACGTATTCATGGACTATTCAGGAACAGTGTAGTGTTCACGTATTCATGGACTATTGAGGAACAGTGTAGTGTTCACGTGTTCATGGACTATTCAGGAACAGTGTAGTGTTCACATGTTCATGGACTATTCAGGAACAGTGTAGTGTTCACGTGTTCATGGACTATTCAGGAACAGTGTAGTGTTCATGTGGTCATGGACTATTGAGGAACAGTGTAGTGTTCACGTGGTCATGGACTAGTCAGGAACAGTGTAGTGTTCACATGTTCATGGACTATTCAGGAACAGTGTAGTGTTCACGTGTTCATGGACTATTCAGGAACAGTGTAGTGTTCACGTGTTCATGGACTATTCAGGAACAGTGTAGTGTTCACGTGTTCATGGACTATTCAGGAACAGTGTAGTGTTCACGTGTTCATGGACGATTCAGGAACAGTGTAGTGTTCACGTGTTCATGGACTATTGAGGAACAGTGTAGTGTTCACGTGTTCATGGACTATTCTGGAACAGTGTAGTGTTCACGTGTTCATGGACTATACAGGAACAGTGTAGTGTTCACGTGTTCATGGACTATTCAGGAACAGTGTAGTGTTCACGTGTTCATGGACTATTCAGGAACAGTGTAGTGTTCACGTGTTCATGGACGATTCAGGAACAGTGTAGTGTTCACGTGTTCATGGACTATTGAGGAACAGTGTAGTGTTCACGTGTTCATGGACTATTCTGGAACAATGTAGTGTTCACGTGTTCATGGACTATACAGGAACAGTGTAGTGTTCACGTGTTCATGGACTATTCAGGAACAGTGTAGTGTTCACGTGTTCATGGACTATTCAGGAACAGTGTAGTGTTCACGTGTTCATGGACTATTCAGCAACAGTGTAGTGTTCACGTGTTCATGGACTATTCAGGAACAGTGTAGTGTTCACGTGTTCATGGACTATTCAGGAACAGTGTAGTGTTCACGTGTTCATGGACTATTCAGGAACAGTGTAGTGCTCACGTGTTCATGGACTATTGAGGAACAGTGTAGTGTTCACGTGTTCATGGACTATTCAGGAACAGTGTAGTGTTCACGTGTTCATGGACTATTGAGGAACACTGTAGTGTTCACGTGTTCATGGACTATTCAGGAACAGTGTAGTGTTCACGTGTTCATGGACTATTCAGGAACAGTGTAGTGTTCACGTGTTCATGGACTATTCAGGAACAGTGTAGTGTTCACGTGTTCATGGACTATTCAGGAACAGTGTAGTGTTCACGTGTTCATGGACTATTCAGGAACAGTGTAGTGTTCACGTGTTCATGGACTATTCAGGAACAGTGTAGTGTTCACGTGTTCATGGACTAGTCAGGAACAGTGTAGTGTTCACGTGTTCATGGACTATTCAGGAACAGTGTAGTGTTCACGTGTTCATGGACTAGTCAGGAACAGTGTAGTGTTCACGTGTTCATGGACTATTCAGGAACAGTGTAGTGTTCACGTGTTCATGGACTATTCAGGAACAGTGTAGTGTTCACGTGTTCATGGACTGTTCAGGAACAGTGTAGTGTTCACGTGTTCATGGACTATTCAAGAACAGTGTAGTGTTCACGTGTTCATGGACTATTCAGGATCAGTGTAGTGTTCACGTGTTCATGGACTATACAGGATCAGTGTAGTGTTCACGTGTTCATTGACTATTCAGGAACAGTGTAGTGTTCACGTGTTCATGGACTATACAGGATCAGTGTAGTGTTCACGTGTTCATTGACTATTCAGGAACAGTGTAGTGTTCACGTGTTCATGGACTATTCAGGAACAGTGCAGTGTTCACGTGTTCATGGACTATTCAGTAACAGTGTAGTGTTCACGTGTTCATGGACTATTGAGGAACAGTGTAGTGTTCACGTGTTCATGGACTATTCAGGAACAGTGTAGTGTTCACGTGTTCATGGACTATTCAGGAACAGTGTAGTGTTCACGTGTTCATGGACTATTCAGGAACAGTGTAGTGTTCACGTGTTCATGGACTATTGAGGAACAGTGTAGTGTTCACTTGTTCATGGACTATTCAGGAACAGTGTAGTGTTCACGTGTTCATGGACTATTCAGGAACAGTGTAGTGTACACGTGTTCATGGACTATTCAGGAACAGTGTAGTGTTCACGTGTTCATGGACTATTCAGGAACAGTGTAGTGTTCACGTGTTCATGGACTATTCAGGAACAGTGTAGTGTTCACGTGTTCATGGACTATTGAGGAACAGTGTAGTGTTCACGTATTCATGGACTATTCAGGAACAGTGTAGTGTTCACGTGTTCATGGACTATTCAGGAACAGTGTAGTGTTCACGTGTTCATGGACTATTGAGGAACAGTGTAGTGTTCACGTGTTCATGGACTATTCAGGAACAGTGTAGTGTTCACGTGTTCATGGACTATTCAGGAACAGTGTAGTGTTCACGTGTTCATGGACTATTGAGGAACAGTGTAGTGTTCACGTGTTCATGGAATATTCAGGAACAGTGTAGTGTTCACGTGTTCATGGACTATTCAGGAACAGTGTACTGTTCACGTATTCATGGACTATTGAGGAACAGTGTAGTGTTCACGTGTTCATGGACTATTCAGGAACAGTGTAGTGTTCACGTGTTCATGGACTATTCAGGAACAGTGTAGTGTTCACGTGTTCATGGACTATTCAGGAACTGTGTAGTGTTCACGTGTTCATGGACTGTTCAGGAACAGTGTAGTGTTCACGTGTTCATGGACTATTCAGGAACAGTGTAGTGTTCACGTGTTCATGGACTATTCAGGAACAGTGTAGTGTTCACGTGTTCATGGACTATTCAGGAACAGTGTAGTGTTCACGTGTTCATGGACTATTCAGGAACAGTGTAGTGTTCCCGTGTTCATGGACTATTCAGGAACAGTGTAGTGTTCACGTGTTCATGGACTGTTCAGGAACAGTGTAGTGTTCACGTGTTCATGGACTATTCAGGAACAGTGTAGTGTTCACGTGTTCATGGACTGTTCAGGAACAGTGTAGTGTTCACGTGTTCATGGACTATTCAGGAACAGTGTAGTGTTCACGTGTTCATGGACTATTCAGGAACAGTGTAGTGTTCACGTGTTCATGGACTATTGAGGAACAGTGTAGTGTTCACGTGTTCATGGACTATTCAGGAACAGTGTAGTGTTCACGTGTTCATGGACTATTCAGGAACAGTGTAGTGTTCATGTGTTCATGGACTATTGAGGAACAGTGTAGTGTTCGCGTGTTCATGGACTATTCAGGAACAGTGTAGTGTTCACGTGTTCATGGACTATTCAGGAACAGTGTAGTGTTCACATGTTCATGGACTATTCAGGATCAGTGTAGTGTTCACGTGTTCATGGACTATTGAGGAACAGTGTAGTGTTCACGTGTTCATGGACTATTGAAGAACAGTGTAGTGTTCACGTGTTCATGGACTATTGAAGAACAGTGTAGTGTTCACGTGTTCATGGACTATTGAGTAACAGTGTAGTGTTCACGTGTTCATGGACTATTGAAGAACAGTGTAGTGTTCACGTGTTCATGGACTATTCAGGAACAGTGCAGTGTTCACGTGTTCATGGACTATTCAGGAACAGTGTAGTGTTCACGTGTTCATGGACTATTCAGGAACAGTGTAGTGTTCACGTGTTCATGGACTAATCAGGAACAGTGTAGTGTTCGCGTGTTCATGGACTATTCAGGAACAGTGTAGTGTTCACGTGTTCATGGACTATTGAGGAACAGTGTAGTGTTCACGTGTTCATGGACTATTGAGGAACAGTGTAGTGTTCACGTGTTCATGGACTATTCAGGAACAGTGTAGTGTTCACGTGTTCATGGACTATTCAGGAACAGTGTAGTGTTCACATGGTCATGGACTATTCAGGAACAGTGTAGTGTTCACGTGTTCATGGACTATTCAGGAACTGTGTAGTGTTCACGTGTTCATGGACTGTTCAGGAACAGTGTAGTGTTCACGTGTTCATGGACTATTCAGGAACAGTGTAGTGTTCACGTGTTCATGGACTATTCAGGAACAGTGTAGTGTTCACGTGTTCATGGACAATTCAGGAACAGTGTAGTGTTCACGTGTTCATGGACTATTCAGGAACAGTGTAGTGTTCACGTGTTCATGGACTATTCAGGAACAGTGTAGTGTTCACGTGTTCATGGACTGTTCAGGAACAGTGTAGTGTTCACGTGTTCATGGACTATACAGGAACAGTGTAGTGTTCACGTGTTCATGGACTATTCAGGAACAGTGTAGTGTTCACGTGTTCATGGACTATTCACGAACAGTGTAGTGTTCACGTGTTCATGGACTATTCAGGAACAGTGTAGTGTTCACGTGTTCATGGACTATTGAGGAAAACTGTAGTGTTCACGTGTTCATGGACTATTGAGGAACAGTGTAGTGTTCACGTGTTCATGGACTATTCAGGAACAGTGTAGTGTTCACGTGTTCATGGACTATTCAGGAACAGTGTAGTGTTCACGTGTTCATGGACTATTCAGGAACAGTGTAGTGTTCACGTGTTCATGGACTATTCAGGAACAGTGTAGTGTTCACGTGTTCATGGACTATTCAGGAACAGTGTAGTGTTCACGTGTTCATGGACTATTCAGGAACAGTGTAGTGTTCACGTGTTCATGGACTATTGAGGAACTGTGTAGTGTTCACGTGTTCATGGACTATTCAGGAACTGTGTAGTGTTCACGTGTTCATGGACTATTCAGGAACAGTGTAGTGTTCACGTGTTCATGGACTATTCAGGAACAGTGTAGTGTTCACGTGTTCATGGACGATTCAGGAACAGTGTAGTGTTCACGTGTTCATGGACTATTCTGGAACAGTGTAGCGTTCACGTGTTCATGGACTATACAGGAACAGTGTAGTGTTCACGTGTTCATGGACTATTCAGGAACAGTGTAGTGTTCACGTGTTCATGGACTATTCAGGAACAGTGTAGTGTTCACGTGTTCATGGACTATTCAGGAACAGTGTAGTGTTCACGTGTTCATGGACTATTCAGGAACAGTGTAGTGTTCACGTGTTCATGGACTATTCAGGAACAGTGTAGTGTTCACGTGTTCATGGACTATTCAGGAACAGTGTAGTGTTCACGTGTTCATGGACTATTCAGGAACAGTGTAGTGTTCACGTGTTCATTGACTATTGAGGAACAGTGTAGTGTTCACGTGTTCATGGACTATTCAGGAACAGTGTAGTGTTCACGTGTTCATGGACTATTCAGGAACAGTGTAGTGTTCACGTGTTCATGGACTATTCAGGAACAGTGTAGTGTTCACGTGTTCATGGACTATTCAGGAACAGTGTAGTGTTCACGTGTTCATGGACTATTCAGGAACAGTGTAGTGTTCACGTGTTCATGGACTATTCAGGAACAGTGTAGTGTTCACGTGTTCATTGACTATTGAGGAACAGTGTAGTGTTCACGTGTTCATGGACTATTCAGGAACAGTGTAGTGTTCACGTGTTCATGGACTATTCAGGAACAGTGTAGTGTTCACGTGTTCATGGACTATTCAGGAACAGTGTAGTGTTCACGTGTTCATGGACTATTCAGGAACAATGTAGTGTTCACGTGTTCATGGACTATTGAGGAACAGTGTAGTGTTCACGTGTTCATGGACTATTCAGGAACAGTGTAGTGTTCACGTGTTCATGGACTATTCAGGAACAGTGTAGTGTTCACGTGTTCATGGACTATTCAGGAACAGTGTAGTGTTCACGTGTTCATGGACTATTGAGGAACAGTGTAGTGTTCACGTGTTCATGGACTATTCAGGAACAGTGTAGTGTTCACGTGGTCATGGACTATTCAGGAACAGTGTAGTGTTCACGTGTTCATGGACTATTCAGGAACAGTGTAGTGTTCACGTGTTCATGGACTATTCAGGAACAGTGTAGTGTTCACGTGTTCATGGACTATTGAGGAACAGTGTAGTGTTCACGTGTTCATGGACGATTCAGGAACAGTGTAGTGTTCACGTGTTCATGGACTATTCAGGAACAGTGTAGTGTTCACGTGTTCATTGACTATTGAGGAACAGTGTAGTGTTCACGTGTTCATGGACTATTCAGGAACAGTGTAGTGTTCACGTGTTCATGGACTATTCAGGAACAGTGTAGTGTTCACGTGTTCATGGACTATTCAGGAACAGTGTAGTGTTCACGTGTTCATGGACTATTCAGGAACAATGTAGTGTTCACGTGTTCATGGACTATTCAGGAACAGTGTAGTGTTCACGTGTTCATGGACTATTCAGGAACAGTGTAGTGTTCACGTGTTCATGGACTATTCAGGAACAGTGTAGTGTTCACGTGTTCATGGACTATTCAGGAACAGTGTAGTGTTCACGTGTTCATGGACTATTCAGGAACAGTGTAGTGTTCACGTGTTCATTGACTATTGAGGAACAGTGTAGTGTTCACGTGTTCATGGACTATTCAGGAACAGTGTAGTGTTCACGTGTTCATGGACTATTCAGGAACAGTGTAGTGTTCACGTGTTCATGGACTATTCAGGAACAGTGTAGTGTTCACGTGTTCATGGACTATTCAGGAACAATGTAGTGTTCACGTGTTCATGGACTATTGAGGAACAGTGTAGTGTTCACGTGTTCATGGACTATTCAGGAACAGTGTAGTGTTCACGTGTTCATGGACTATTCAGGAACAGTGTAGTGTTCACGTGTTCATGGACTATTCAGGAACAGTGTAGTGTTCACGTGTTCATTGACTATTGAGGAACAGTGTAGTGTTCACGTGTTCATGGACTATTCAGGAACAGTGTAGTGTTCACGTGGTCATGGACTATTCAGGAACAGTGTAGTGTTCACGTGTTCATGGACTATTCAGGAACAGTGTAGTGTTCACGTGTTCATGGACTATTCAGGAACAGTGTAGTGTTCACGTGTTCATGGACTATTGAGGAACAGTGTAGTGTTCACGTGTTCATGGACGATTCAGGAACAGTGTAGTGTTCACGTGTTCATGGACTATTGAGGAACAGTGTAGTGTTCACGTGTTCATGGACTATTCAGGAACAGTGTAGTGTTCACGTGTTCATGGACTATTCAGGAACAGTGTAGTGTTCACGTGTTCATGGACTATTCAGGAACAGTGTAGTGTTCACGTGTTCATGGACTATTCAGGAACAGTGTAGTGTTCACGTGTTCATGGACGATTCAGGAACAGTGTAGTGTTCATGTGGTCATGGACTATTGAGGAACAGTGTAGTGTTCACATGTTCATGGACTATTCAGGAACAGTGTAGTGTTCACGTGTTCATGGACTATTCAGGAACAGTGTAGTGTTCACGTGTTCATGGACTATTCAGGAACAGTGTAGTGTTCACGTGTTCATGGACTATTCAGGAACAGTGTAGTGTTCACGTGTTCATGGACTATTCAGGAACAGTGTAGTGTTCACGTGTTCATGGACTGCTCAGGAACAGTGTAGGGTTCACGTGTTCATGGACTATTCAGGAACAGTGTAGTGCTCACGTGTTCATGGACTATTGAGGAACAGTGTAGTGTTCACGTGTTCATGGACTATTCAGGAACAGTGTAGTGTTCACGTGTTCATGGACTATTCAGGAACAGTGCAGTGTTCACGTGTTCATGGACTATTCAGGAACAGTGTAGTGTTCACGTGTTCATGGACTATTCAGGAACAGTGTAGTGTTCACGTATTCATGGACTAGTCAGGAACAGTGTAGTGTTCACATGTTCATGGACTATTCAGGAACAGTGTAGTGTTCACGTGTTCATGGACTAGTCAGGAACAGTGTAGTGTTCATGTGGTCATGGACTATTGAGGAACAGTGTAGTGTTCACGTGTTCATGGACTATTCAGGAACAGTGTAGTGTTCACGTGTTCATGGACTATTCAGGAACAATGTACTCTTCACGTGTTCATGGACTATTGAGGAACAGTGTAGTGTTCACGTGTTCATGGACTATTCAGGAACAATGAAGTCTTCACGTGTTCATGGACTATTGAGGAACAGTGTAGTGTTCACGTATTCATGGACTATTCAGGAACAGTGTAGTGTTCACGTGTTCATGGACTATTCAGGAACAGTGTAGTGTTCACGTGTTCATGGTCTATTCAGGAACAATGTAGTCTTCACGTGTTCATGGACTATTCAGGAACAGTGTAGTGTTCACGTGTTCATGGACTATTCAGGAACAGTGTAGTGTTCACGTGTTCATGGATTATTCAGGAACAGTGTAGTGTTCACGTGTTCATGGACTATTCAGGAACAGTGTAGTGTTCACGTGTTCATGGACTATTCAGGAACAATGTAGTCTTCACGTGTTCATGGACTATTCAGGAACAGTGTAGTGTTCACGTGTTCATGGACTATTCAGGAACAGTGTAGTGTTCACGTGTTCATGGACTATTCAGGAACAGTGTAGTGTTCACGTGTTCATGGCCTATTCAGGAACAGTGTAGTGTTCACGTGTTCATGGACTATTCAGGAATAGTGTAGTGTTCACGTATTCATGGACTATTCAGGAACAGTGTAGTGCTCACGTGTTCATGGACTATTCAGGAACAGTGTAGTGTTCACGTGTTCATTGACTATTCAGGAACAGTGTAGTGTTCACGTGTTCATGGACTATTGAGGAACAGTGTAGTGTTCACGTGTTCATGGACTATTCAGGAACAGTGTAGTGCTCACGTGTTCATGGACTATTCAGGAACAGTGTAGTGTTCACGTGTTCATGGACTATTCAGGAACAGTGTAGTGTTCACGTGTTCATGGACTATTGAGCAACAGTGTAGTGTTCACGTATTCATGGACTATTCAGGAACAGTGTAGTGTTCACGTGTTCATGGACTATTCAGGAACAGTGTAGTGTTCACGTGTTCATGGACTATTGAGGAACAGTGTAGTGTTCACGTGTTCATGGACTATTCAGGAACAGTGTAGTGTTCACGTGTTCAGGAATAGTCAGGAACAGTGTAGTGTTCACGTGTTCATGGACTATTGAGGAACAGTGTAGTGTTCACGTGTTCATGGACTAGTCAGGAACTGTGTAGTGTTCACGTGTTCATGGACTATTCAGGAACAGAGTAGTGTTCACATGTTCATGGACTATTGAGGAACAGTGTAGTGTTCACGTGTTCATGGACTATTCAGGAACAGTGTAGTGTTCACGTGTTCATAGACTATTGAGGAACAGTGTAGTGTTCACGTGTTCATTGACTATTCAGGAACAGTGTAGTGTTCACGTGTTCATGGACTATTCAGGAACAGTGTAGTGTTCACGTGTTCATGGACTATTCAGGAACAGTGTAGTGTTCACGTGTTCATGGACTATTGAGGAACAGTGTAGTGTTCACGTGTTCATGGACTATTCAGGAACAGTGTAGTGTTCACCTGTTCATGGACTATTGAGGAACAGTGTAGTGTTCACGTGTTCATGGACTATTCAGGAACAGTGTAGTGTTCACGTGTTCATAGACTATTGAGGAACAGTGTAGTGTTCACGTGTTCATTGACTATTCAGGAACAGTGTAGTGTTCACGTGTTCATGGACTATTCAGGAACAGTGTAGTGTTCACGTGTTCATGGACTATTCAGGAACAGTGTAGTGTTCACGTGTTCATGGACTATTCAGGAACAGTGTAGTGTTCACGTGTTCATGGACTATTGAGGAACAGTGTAGTGTTCACGTGTTCATGGACTATTCAGGAATAGTGTAGTGTTCACGTGGTCATGGACTATTGAGGAACAGTGTAGTGTTCACGTGTTCATGGACTATTCAGGAACAGTGTAGTGTTCACGTGTTCATGGACTATTGAGGAACAGTGTAGTGTTCACGTATTCATGGACTATTCAGGAACAGTGTAGTGTTCACGTGTTCATGGACTATTCAGGAACAGTGTAGTGTTCACGTGTTCATGGACTATTCAGGAACAGTGTAGTGTTCACCTGTTCATGGACTATTCAGGAACAGTGTAGTGTTCACGTGTTCATGGACTATTCAGGAACAGTGTAGTGTTCACGTGTTCATGGACTATTCAGGAACAGTGTAGTGTTCACGTGTTCATGGACTATTCAGGAACAGTGTAGTGTTCACGTGTTCATGGACTATTCAGGAACAGTGTAGTGTTCACGTGTTCATGGACTATTCAGGAACAGTGTAGTGTTCACGTGTTCATGGACTATTGAGGAACAGTGTAGTGTTCACGTGTTCATGGACTAGTCAGGAACAGTGTAGTGTTCACGTGTTCATGGACTAGTCAGGAACAGTGTAGTGTTCACGTGTTCATGGACTATTGAGGAACAGTGTAGTGTTCACGTATTCATGGACTATTCAGGAACAGTGTAGTGTTCACCTGTTCATGGACTAGTCAGGAACAGTGTAGTGTTCACGTGTTCATGGACTAGTCAGGAACAGTGTAGTGTTCACGTGTTCATGCACTAGTCAGGAACAGTGTAGTGTTCACGTGTTCATGGACTAGTCAGGAACAGTGTAGTGTTCACGTGTTCATGGACTATTGAGGAACAGTGTAGTGTTCACGTATTCATGGACTATTCAGGAACAGTGTAGTGTTCACGTGTTCATGGACTATTGAGGAACAGTGTAGTGTTCACGTATTCATGGACTATTCAGGAACAGTGTAGTGTTCACGTGTTCATGGACTATTCAGGAACAGTGTAGTGTTCACCTGTTCATGGACTATTGAGGAAAACTGTAGTGTTCACGTGTTCATGGACTATTGAGGAACAGTGTAGTGTTCACGTGTTCATGGACTATTCAGGAACAGTGTAGTGTTCACGTGTTCATGGACTATTCAGGAACAGTGTAGTGTTCACGTGTTCATGGACTATTCAGGAACAGTGTAGTGTTCACGAGTTCATGGACTATTCAGGAACAGTGTAGTGTTCACGTGTTCATGGACTATTGAGGAACAGTGTAGTGTTCTCGTGTTCATGGACTATTGTGGAACGGTGTAGTGTTCACGTGTTCATGGACTATTCCGGAACAGTGTAGTGTTCACGTGTTCATGGACTATTCAGGAACAGTGTACTGTTCACGTGTTCATGGACTATTCAGGAACAGTGTAGTGTTCACGTGTTCATGGACTATTGAGGAACAGTGTAGTGTTCACGTGTTCATGGACTATTGAGGAACGGTGTAGTGTTCACGTGTTCATGGACTATTCAGGAACAGTGTAGTGTTCACGTGTTCATGGACTATTGAGGAACAGTGTAGTGTTCACGTGTTCATGGACTATTCAGGAACTGTGTAGTGTTCACGTGTTCATGGACTATTGAGGAACAGTGTAGTGTTCACGTGTTCATGGACTATTCAGGAACAGTGTAGTGTTCACGTGTTCATTGACTATTCAGGAACAGTGTAGTGTTCACGTATTCATGGACTATTCAGGAACAGTGTAGTGTTCACGTGTTCATGGACTATTGAGGAACAGTGTAGTATTCACGTGTTCATGGACTATTCAGGAACAGTGTAGTGTTCACGTGTTCATGGACTATTGAGGAACAGTGTAGTGTTCACATGTTCATGGACTATTCAGGAACAGTGTAGTGTTCACGTGTTCATGGACTATTGAGGAACAGTGTAGTGTTCACGTGTTCATGGACTATTCAGGAACAGTGTAGTGTTCACGTGTTCATGGACTATTCAGGAACAGTGTAGTGTTCACGTGTTCATGGACTATTGAGGAACAGTGTAGTGTTCACGTGTTCATGGAGTATTCAGGAACAGTGTAGTGTTCACGTGTTCATGGACTAGTCAGGAACAGTGTAGTGTTCACGTGTTCATGGACTATTGAGGAACAGTGTAGTGTTCACGTATTCATGGACTATTCAGGAACAGTGTAGTGTTCACCTGTTCATGGACTATTCAGGAACAGTGTAGTGTTCACGTGTTCATGGACTAGTCAGGAACAGTGTAGTGTTCACGTGTTCATGGAATATTCAGGAACAGTGTAGTGTTCACGTGTTCATGGACTATTCAGGAACAGTGTAGTGTTCACGTGTTCATGGACTATTCAGGAACTGTGTAGTGTTCACGAGTTCATGGACTATTCAGGAACAGTGTAGTGTTCACGTGGTCATGGACTATTCCGGAACAGTGTAGTGTTCACGTGTTCATGGACTATTGATGAACAGTGTAGTGTTCACGTGTTCATGGACTATTGAGGAACGGTGTAGTGTTCACGTGTTCATGGAATATTCAGGAACAGTGTAGTGTTCACGTGTTCATGGACTATTGAGGAACAGTGTAGTGTTCACGTGTTCATGGACTATTGAGGAACAGTGTAGTGTTCACGTGTTCATGGACTATTGAGGAACAGTGTAGTGTTCACGTGTTCATGGACTATTCAGGAACAGTGTAGTGTTCACGTGTTCATGGACGATTCAGGAACAGTGTAGTGTTCACGTGTTCATGGACTATTGAGGAACAGTGTAGTGTTCACGTGTTCATGGACTATTCAGGAACAGTGTAGTGTTCACGTGTTCATGGACTATTCCGGAACAGTGTAGTGTTCACGTGTTCATGGACTATTCCGGAACAGTGTAGTGTTCACATGTTCATGGACTATTCAGGAACAGTGTAGTGTTCACGTGTTCATGGACTATTGAGTAACAGTGTAGTGTTCACGTGTTCATGGACTATTCAGGAACAGTGTAGTGTTCACATGTTCATGGACTATTCAGGAACAGTGTAGTGTTCACGTGTTCATGGACTATTGAGGAACAGTGTAGTGTTCACGTGTTCATGGACTATTCAGGAACAGTGTAGTGTTCACGTGTTCATGGACTATTGAGGAACAGTGTAGTGTTCACGTGTTCATGGACTATTCAGGAACAGTGTAGTGTTCACATGTTCATGGTCTATTCAGGAACAGTGTAGTGTTCACGTGTTCATGGACTATTGAGGAACAGTGTAGTGTTCACGTGTTCATGGACTATTGAGGAACAGTGTAGTGTTCACGTGTTCATGGACTATTCAGGAACAGTGTAGTGTTCACGTATTCATGGACTATTCAGGATCAGTGTAGTGTTCACGTGTTCATGGACTATTCAGGAACAGTGTAGTGTTCAGGTGTTCATGGACTAGTCAGGAACAGTGTAGTGTTCACGTGTTCATGGACTATTCAGGAACAGTGTAGTGTTCACGTGTTCATGGACTATTCAGGAACAGTGTAGTGTTCACGTGTTCATTGACTATTCAGGAACAGTGTAGTGTTCACGTGTTCATTGAGTATTCAGGAACAGTGTAGTGTTCAGGTATTCATGGACTATTCAGGAACAGTGTAGTGTTCAGGTATTCATGGACTATTCAGGAACTGTGTAGTGTTCACGTGTTCATGGACTATTGAGGAACAGTGTAGTATTCACGTGTTCATGGACTATACAGGAACAGTGTAGTGTTCACGTGTTCATGGACTATTCAGGAACAGTGTAGTATTCACGTGTTCATGGACTATTCAGGAACAGTGTAGTGTTCACGTGTTCATGGACTATTCAGGAACAGTGTGGTGTTCACGTGTTCATGGACTATTCAGGAACAGTGTAGTGTTCACGTGTTCATGGACTATTGAGGAACAGTGTAGTGTTCACGTGTTCATGGACTATTCAGGAACAGTGTAGTGTTCACGTGTTCATGGACTATTCAGGAACAGTGTAGTGTTCACGTGTTCATGGACTATTCAGGAACAGTGTAGTGTTCACGTGTTCATGGACTATTCAGGAACAGTGTAGTGTTCACGTGTTCATGGACTATTCAGGAACAGTGTAGTGTTCACGTGTTCATGGACTATTGAAGACCAGTGTAGTGTTCACGTGTTCATGGACTATTCAGGAACAGTGTAGTGTTCACGTGTTCATGGTCTAGTCAGGAACAGATAAGTGTTCACGAGTTCATGGACTATTCAGGATCAGTGTAGTTTTCATGTGGTCATGGACTATTCCGAAACAGTGTAGTGTTCACGTGTTCATGGACTATTCAGGATCAGTGTAGTTTTCATGTTGCAATGGACTATTCCGGAACAGTGTAGTGTTCACGTGTTCATGGACTATTCAGGAACAGTGTAGTGTTCACGTGTTCATGGACTATTCAGGAACAGTGTAGTGTTCACGTATTCATGGACTATTCAGGAACAGTGTAGTGTTCACGTGTTCATGGAATATTCAGGAACAGTGTAGTGTTCACGTGTTCATGGACTATTCAGGAACAGTGTAGTGTTCACGTGTTCATGGACTATTCAGGAACAGTGTAGTGTTCACGTGTTCATGGACTATTCAGGAACAGTGTAGTGTTCACGTGTTCATGGAATATTCAGGAACAGTGTAGTGTTCACGTGTTCATGGACTATTCAGGAACAGTGTAGTGTTCACGTGTTCATGGACTATTCAGGAACTGTGTAGTGTTCACGAGTTCATGGACTATTCAGGAACAGTGTAGTGTTCACGTGGTCATGGACTATTCCGGAACAGTGTAGTGTTCACGTGTTCATGGACTATTGATGAACAGTGTAGTGTTCACGTGTTCATGGACTATTGAGGAACAGTGTAGTGTTCACGTGTTCATGGAATATTCAGGAACAGTGTAGTGTTCACGTGTTCATGGACTATTGAGGAACAGTGTAGTGTTCACGTGTTCATGGACTATTGAGGAACAGTGTAGTGTTCACGTGTTCATGGACTATTGAGGAACAGTGTAGTGTTCACGAGTTCATGGACTATTCAGGAACAGTGTAGTGTTCACGTGTTCATGGACGATTCAGGAACAGTGTAGTGTTCACGTGTTCATGGACTATTGAGGAACAGTGTAGTGTTCACGTGTTCATGGACTATTCAGGAACAGTGTAGTGTTCACGTGTTCATGGACTATTGAGGAACAGTGTAGTGTTCACGTGTTCATGGACTATTCAGGAACAGTGTAGTGTTCACATGTTCATGGTCTATTCAGGAACAGTGTAGTGTTCACGTGTTCATGGACTATTGAGGAACAGTGTAGTGTTCACGTGTTCATGGACTATTGAGGAACAGTGTAGTGTTCACGTGTTCATGGACTATTCAGGAACAGTGTAGTGTTCACGTATTCATGGACTATTCAGGATCAGTGTAGTGTTCACGTGTTCATGGACTATTCAGGAACAGTGTAGTGTTCAGGTGTTCATGGACTAGTCAGGAACAGTGTAGTGTTCACGTGTTCATGGACTATTCAGGAACAGTGTAGTGTTCACGTATTCATGGACTATTCAGGAACAGTGTAGTGTTCACGTGTTCATGGACTATTCAGGAACAGTGCAGTGTTCACGTGTTCATGGACGATTCAGGAACAGTGTAGTGTTCACGTGTTCATGGACTATTCAGGAACAGTGTAGTGTTCACGTGTTCATGGACTATTCAGGAACAGTGTAGTGTTCACGTGGACTATACAGGAACAGTGTAGTGTTCACGTGTTCATGGACAATTCAGGAACAGTGTAGTGTTCACGTGTTCATGGACTATTCAGGAACAGTGTAGTGTTCACGTGTTCATGGACTATTGAGGAACAGTGTAGTGTTCACGTGTTCATGGACTATTCAGGATCAGTGTAGTGTTCACGTGTTCATGGACTATTCAGGATCAGTGTAGTGTTCACGTGTTCATGGACTATACAGGAACAGTGTAGTGTTCACGTGTTCATGGACTATTCAGGAACAGTGTAGTGTTCACGTGTTCATGGACTATTCAGGAACAGTGTAGTGTTCACGTGTTCATGGACTATTCAGGAACAGTGTAGTGTTCACGTGTTCATGGACTATTGAGGAACAGTGTAGTGTTCACGTGTTCATGGACTATTCCGGAACAGTGTAGTGTTCACGTATTCATGGACTATTCAGGAACAGTGTAGTGTTCACGTATTCATGGACTATTCAGGATCAGTGTAGTGTTCACGTGTTCATGGACTATTCAGGAACAGTGTAGTGTTCACGTGTTCATGGACTTGTCATTAACAGTGTAGTGTTCAAGTGTTCATGGACTATTCAGGAACAGTGTAGTGTTCACGTATTCATGGACTATTCAGGAACAGTGTAGTGTTCACGTGTTCATGGACTATTCAGGAACAGTGCAGTGTTCACGTGTTCATGGACGATTCAGGAACAGTGTAGTGTTCACGTGTTCATGAACTATTCAGGAACAGTGTAGTGTTCACGTGTTCATGGACTATTCAGGAACAGTGTAGTGTTCACGTGGACTATACAGGAACAGTGTAGTGTTCACGTGTTCATGGACAATTCAGGAACAGTGTAGTGTTCACGTGTTCATGGACTATTCAGGAACAGTGTAGTGTTCACGTGTTCATGGACTATTGAGGAACAGTGTAGTGTTCACGTGTTCATGGACTATTCAGGATCAGTGTAGTGTTCACGTGTTCATGGACTATTCAGGATCAGTGTAGTGTTCACGTGTTCATGGACTATACAGGAACAGTGTAGTGTTCACGTGTTCATGGACTATTCAGGAACAGTGTAGTGTTCACGTGTTCATGGACTATTCAGGAACAGTGTAGTGTTCACGTGTTCATGGACTATTCAGGAACAGTGTAGTGTTCACGTGTTCATGGACTATTGAGGAACAGTGTAGTGTTCACGTGTTCATGGACTATTCAGGAACAGTGTAGTGTTCACGTGTTCATGGACTATTCAGGAACAGTGTAGTGTTCACGTATTCATGGACTATTCAGGAACTATGTAGTGTTCACGTGTTCATGGACTATTCAGGAACAGTGTAGTGCTCACGTGTTCATGGACTATTCCGGAACAGTGTAGTGTTCACGTGTTCATGGACTATTGAGGAACAGTGTAGTGTTCACGTGTTCATGGAATATTCAGGAACAGTGTAGTGTTCACGTGTTCATGGACTATTCAGGAACAGTGTAGTGTTCACGTGTTCATGGACTATTCAGGAACAGTGTAGTGTTCACGTGTTCATGGAATATTCAGGAACAGTGTAGTGTTCACGTGTTCATGGACTATTGAGGAACAGTGTAGTGTTCACGTGTTCATGGACTATTCAGGAACAGTGTAGTGTTCACATGTTCATGGTCTATTCAGGAACAGTGTAGTGTTCACGTGTTCATGGACTATTGAGGAACAGTGTAGTGTTCACGTGTTCATGGACTATTCAGGAACAGTGTAGTGTTCATGTGGTCATGGACTATTCAGGAACAGTGTAGTGTTCACGTGTTCATGGACTATTCAGGAACAGTGTAGTGTTCACGACTTCATGGAGTATTCAGGAACAGTGTAGTGTTCACGTGTTCATGGACTATTCAGGAACAGTGTAGTGTTCACGTGTTCATGGACTATTCAGGAACAGTGTAGTGTTCACGTGTTCATGGACTATTCAGGAACTATGTAGTGTTCACGTGTTCATGGACTATTCAGGAACAGTGTAGTGTTCACGTGTTCATGGAGTATTCAGGAACCGTGTAGTATGCAGCAGTTCATGGACTATTCAGGAACAGTGTAGTGTTCACGTGTTCATGGACTAGTCAGGAACAGTGTAGTGTTCACGTGTTCATGGACTATTCAGGAACAGTGTAGTGTTCACGTGTTCATGGACTATACAGGAACAGTGTAGTGTTCACGTGTTCATGGACTGTTCAGGAACAGTGTAGTGTTCACGTGTTCATGGACTATTCAGGAACAGTGTAGTGTTCACGTGTTCATGGACTATTGAGGAACAGTGTAGTGTTCACGTGTTCATGGACTATTCAGGAACAGTGTAGTGTTCACGTATTCATGGACTATTCAGGAACAGTGTAGTGTTCACGTGTTCATGGACTATTCAGGATCAGTGTAGTGTTCACGTGTTCATGGACTATTCAGGAACAGTGTAGTGTTCACGTGTTCATGGACTATTCCGGAACAGTGTAGTGTTCACGTATTCATGGACTATTCAGGAACAGTGTAGTGTTCACGTATTCATGGACTATTCAGGATCAGTGTAGTGTTCACGTGTTCATGGACTATTCAGGAACAGTGTAGTGTTCAGGTGTTCATGGACTAGTCAGGAACAGTGTAGTGTTAACGTGTTCATGGACTATTCAGGAACAGTGTAGTGTTCACGTATTCATGGACTATTCAGGAACAGTGTAGTGTTCACGTGTTCATGGACTATTCAGGAACAGTGCAGTGTTCACGTGTTCATGGACGATTCAGGAACAGTGTAGTGTTCACGTGTTCATGGACTATTCAGGAACAGTGTAGTGTTCACGTGTTCATGGACTATTCAGGAACAGTGTAGTGTTCACGTGGACTATACAGGAACAGTGTAGTGTTCACGTGTTCATGGACAATTCAGGAACAGTGTAGTGTTCACGTGTTCATGGACTATTCAGGAACAGTGTAGTGTTCACGTGTTCATGGACTATTGAGGAACAGTGTAGTGTTCACGTGTTCATGGACTATTCAGGAACAGTGTAGTGTTCACGTGTTCATGGACTATTCAGGAACAGTGCAGTGTTCACGTGTTCATGGACGATTCAGGAACAGTGTAGTGTTCACGTGTTCATGGACTATTCAGGAACAGTGTAGTGTTCACGTGTTCATGGACTATTCAGGAACAGTGTAGTGTTCACGTGGACTATACAGGAACAGTGTAGTGTTCACGTGTTCATGGACAATTCAGGAACAGTGTAGTGTTCACGTGTTCATGGACTATTCAGGAACAGTGTAGTGTTCACGTGTTCATGGACTATTGAGGAACAGTGTAGTGTTCACGTGTTCATGGACTATTCAGGATCAGTGTAGTGTTCACGTGTTCATGGACTATTCAGGATCAGTGTAGTGTTCACGTGTTCATGGACTATACAGGAACAGTGTAGTGTTCACGTGTTCATGGACTATTCAGGAACAGTGTAGTGTTCACGTGTTCATGGACTATTCAGGAACAGTGTAGTGTTCACGTGTTCATGGACTATTCAGGAACAGTGTAGTGTTCACGTGTTCATGGACTATTGAGGAACAGTGTAGTGTTCACGTGTTCATGGACTATTCAGGAACAGTGTAGTGTTCACGTGTTCATGGACTATTCAGGAACAGTGTAGTGTTCACGTATTCATGGACTATTCAGGAACTGTGTAGTGTTCACGTGTTCATGGACTATTCAGGAACAGTGTAGTGCTCACGTGTTCATGGACTATTCCGGAACAGTGTAGTGTTCACGTGTTCATGGACTATTGAGGAACAGTGTAGTGTTCACGTGTTCATGGAATATTCAGGAACAGTGTAGTGTTCACGTGTTCATGGACTATTCAGGAACAGTGTAGTGTTCACGTGTTCATGGACTATTCAGGAACAGTGTAGTGTTCACGTGTTCATGGAATATTCAGGAACAGTGTAGTGTTCACGTGTTCATGGACTATTGAGGAACAGTGTAGTGTTCACGTGTTCATGGACTATTCAGGAACAGTGTAGTGTTCACATGTTCATGGTCTATTCAGGAACAGTGTAGTGTTCACGTGTTCATGGACTATTGAGGAACAGTGTAGTGTTCACGTGTTCATGGACTATTGAGGAACAGTGTAGTGTTCACGTGTTCATGGACTATTCAGGAACAGTGTAGTGTTCACGTGTTCATGGACTATTCAGGAACAGTGTAGTGTTCACGTGTTCATGGACTATTCAGGAACAGTGTAGTGTTCACGTGTTCATGGACTATTCAGGAACAGTGTAGTGTTCACGTGTTCATGGACTATTCAGGAACAGTGTAGTGTTCACGTGTTCATGGACTATTCAGGAACAGTGTAGTGTTCATGTGGTCATGGACTATTCAGGAACAGTGTAGTGTTCACGTGTTCATGGACTATTCAGGAACAGTGTAGTGTTCACGACTTCATGGAGTATTCAGGAACAGTGTAGTGTTCACGTGTTCATGGACTATTCAGGAACAGTGTAGTGTTCACGTGTTCATGGACTATTCAGGAACAGTGTAGTGTTCACGTGTTCATGGACTATTCAGGAACTATGTAGTGTTCACGTGTTCATGGACTATTCAGGAACAGTGTAGTGTTTACGTGTTCATGGAGTATTCAGGAACCGTGTAGTATGCAGCAGTTCATGGACTATTCAGGAACAGTGTAGTGTTCACGTGTTCATGGACTATTCAGGAACAGTGTAGTGTTCACGTATTCATGGACTATTCAGGAACAGTGTAGTGTTCACGTGTTCATGGACTATTCAGGATCAGTGTAGTGTTCACGTGTTCATGGACTATTCAGGAACAGTGTAGTGTTCACGTGTTCATGGACTATTCCGGAACAGTGTAGTGTTCACGTATTCATGGACTATTCAGGAACAGTGTAGTGTTCACGTATTCATGGACTATTCAGGATCAGTGTAGTGTTCCCGTGTTCATGGACTATTCAGGAACAGTGTAGTGTTCAGGTGTTCATGGACTAGTCAGGAACAGTGTAGTGTTCACGTGTTCATGGACTATTCAGGAACAGTGTAGTGTTCACGTATTCATGGACTATTCAGGAACAGTGTAGTGTTCACGTGTTCATGGACGATTCAGGAACAGTGTAGTGTTCACGTGTTCATGGACTATTCAGGAACAGTGTAGTGTTCACGTGTTCATGGACTATTCAGGAACAGTGTAGTGTTCACGTGGACTATACAGGAACAGTGTAGTGTTCACGTGTTCATGGACAATTCAGGAACAGTGTAGTGTTCACGTGTTCATGGACTATTCAGGAACAGTGTAGTGTTCACGTGTTCATGGAATATTCAGGAACAGTGTAGTGTTCACGTGTTCATGGACTATTCAGGAACAGTGTAGTGTTCACGTGTTCATGGACTATTCAGGAACAGTGTAGTGTTCACGTGTTCATGGACTATTCAGGAACAGTGTAGTGTTCACGTGTTCATGGACTATTGAGGAACAGTGTAGTGTTCACGTGTTCATGGACTATTCAGGAACAGTGTAGTGTTCACGTGGTCATGGAGTATTCAGGAACAGTGTAGTGTTCACGTGTTCATGGACTATTCAGGAACAGTGTAGTGTTCACGTGTTCATGGACTATTCCGGAACAGTGTAGTGTTCACGTGTTCATGGACTATTCAGGAACAGTGTAGTGTTCACGTGTTCATGGACTATTCAGGAACAGTGTAGTGTTCACGTGTTCATGGACTATTCAGGAACAGTGTAGTGTTCACGTGTTCATGGACTATTCAGGAACAGTGTAGTGTTCACGTGTTCATGGACTATTCAGGAACAGTGTAGTGTTCACGTGTTCATGGACTATTCAGGAACTGTGTAGTGTTCACGTGTTCATGGACTATTGAGGAACAGTGTAGTGTTCACGTGTTGATTGACTATTCAGGAACAGTGTAGTGTTCACGTGTTCATGGACTATTCAGGAACTGTGTAGTGTTCACGTGTTCATGGACTATTGAGGAACAGTGTAGTGTTCACGTGTTCATGGACTATTCAGGAACAGTGTAGTGTTCACGTGTTCATGGACTATTCAGGAACAGTGTAGTGTTCACGAGTTCATGGACTATTCAGGAACAGTGTAGTGTTCACGTGTTCATGGACTATTCAGGAACAGTGTAGT
The DNA here is from genome assembly GCF_030144855.1 of Hypanus sabinus. Classification (NCBI taxonomy): domain Eukaryota; kingdom Metazoa; phylum Chordata; class Chondrichthyes; order Myliobatiformes; family Dasyatidae; genus Hypanus; species Hypanus sabinus. The sequence goes on along the minus strand of NW_026779377.1, from coordinate 59,239 downwards.
GTTCACGTGTTCATGGACTATTCTGGAACAGTGTAGTGTTCACGTGTTCATGGACTATTCAGGAACAGTGTAGTCTTCACGTGTTCATGGACTATTCAGGAACAGTGTAGTGTTCACGTGTTCATGGACTATTCAGGAACAGTGTAGTGTTCACGTGTTCATGGACTATTCCGGAACAGTGTAGTGTTCACGTGTTCATGGACTATTCAGGAACTGTGTAGTGTTCACGTGTTCATGGACTATTGAGGAACAGTGTAGTGTTCACGTGTTCATGGACTATTCAGGAACAGTGTAGTGTTCACGTGTTCATGGACTATTCAGGAACAGTGTAGTGTTCACGTGTTCATGGACTATTCAGGAACAGTGTAGTGTTCACGTGTTCATGGACTATTCAGGAACAGTGTAGTGTTCACGTGTTCATGGACTGTTCAGGAACAGTGTAGTGTTCACGTGTTCATGGACTATTGAGGAACAGTGTAGTGTTCACGTGTTCATGGACTATTCAGGAACAGTGTAGTGTTCACGTGTTCATGGACTATTCAGGAACAGTGTAGTGTTCACGAGTTCATGGACTATTCAGGAACAGTGTAGTGTTCACGTGTTCATGGACTATTCAGGAACAGTGTAGTGTTCACGTGTTCATGGACTATTCTGGAACAGTGTAGTGTTCACGTGTTCATGGACTATTCAGGAACAGTGTAGTCTTCACGTGTTCATGGACTATTCAGGAACAGTGTAGTGTTCACGTGTTCATGGACTATTCAGGAACAGTGTAGTGTTCACGTGTTCATGGACTATTCCGGAACAGTGTAGTGTTCACGTGTTCATGGACTATTCAGGAACTGTGTAGTGTTCACGTGTTCATGGACTATTGAGGAACAGTGTAGTGTTCACGTGTTCATGGACTATTCAGGAACAGTGTAGTGTTCACGTGTTCATGGACTATTCAGGAACAGTGTAGTGTTCACGTGTTCATGGACTATTCAGGAACAGTGTAGTGTTCACGTGTTCATGGACTATTCAGGAACAGTGTAGTGTTCACGTGTTCATGGACTGTTCAGGAACAGTGTAGTGTTCACGTGTTCATGGACTATTCAGGAACAGTGTAGTGTTCACGTGTTCATGGACTATTCCGGAACAGTGTAGTGTTCACGTGTTCATGGACTATTCAGGAACTGTGTAGTGTTCACGTGTTCATGGACTATTGAGGAACAGTGTAGTGTTCACGTGTTCATGGACTATTGAGGAACAGTGTAGTGTTCACGTGTTCATGGACTATTCAGGAACAGTGTAGTGTTCACGTGTTCATGGACTATTCAGGAACAGTGTAGTGTTCACGAGTTCATGGACTATTCAGGAACAGTGTAGTGTTCACGTGTTCATGGACTATTCAGGAACAGTGTAGTGTTCACGTGTTCATGGACTATTCTGGAACAGTGTAGTGTTCACGTGTTCATGGACTATTCAGGAACAGTGTAGTCTTCACGTGTTCATGGACTATTCAGGAACAGTGTAGTGTTCACGTGTTCATGGACTATTCAGGAACAGTGTAGTGTTCACGTGTTCATGGACTATTCCGGAACAGTGTAGTGTTCACGTGTTCATGGACTATTCAGGAACTGTGTAGTGTTCACGTGTTCATGGACTATTGAGGAACAGTGTAGTGTTCACGTGTTCATGGACTATTCAGGAACAGTGTAGTGTTCACGTGTTCATGGACTATTGAGGAACAGTGTAGTGTTCACGTGTTCATGGACTATTCAGGAACAGTGTAGTGTTCACGTGTTCATGGACTATTCAGGAACAGTGTAGTGTTCACGTGTTCATGGACTGTTCAGGAACAGTGTAGTGTTCACGTATTCATGGACTATTCAGGAACAGTTTAGTGTTCACGTGTTCATGGACTATTGAGGAACAGTGTAGTGTTCACGTGTTCATGGACTATTCAGGAACAGTGTAGTCTTCACGTGTTCATGGACTATTCAGGAACAGTGTAGTGTTCACGTGTTCATGGACTATTGAGGAACAGTGTAGTGTTCACGTGTTCATGGACTATTCAGGAACAGTGTAGTGTTCACGTGTTCATGGACTATTGAGGAACAGTGTAGTGTTCACGTGTTCATGGACTATTCAGGAACAGTGTAGTGTTCACGTGTTCATGGACTATTGAGGAACAGTGTAGTGTTCACGTGTTCATGGACTATTCAGGAACAGTGTAGTGTTCACGTGTTCATGGACTATTCAGGAACAGAGTAGTGTTCACGTGTTCATGGACTATTGAGGAACAGTGTAGTGTTCACGTGTTCATGGACTATTCAGGAACAGTGTAGTGTTCACGTGTTCATGGACTATTGAGGAACAGTGTAGTGTTCACGTGTTCATGGACTATTCAGGAACAGTGTAGTGTTCACGTGTTCATGGACTATTCAGGAACAGTGTAGTGTTCACGTGTTCATGGACTATTCAGGATCAGTGTAGTGTTCACGTGTTCATGGACTATTCAGGATCAGTGTAGTGTTCACGTGTTCATGGACTATTGAGGAACAGTGTAGTGTTCACGTGTTCATGGACTATTCAGGAACAGTGTAGTGTTCACGTGTTCATGGACTGTTCAGGAACAGTGTAGTGTTCACGTGTTCATGGACTATTCAGGAACAGTGTAGTGTTCACGTGTTCATGGACTATTGAGGAACGGTGTAGTGTTCACGTGTTCATGGACTATTCAGGAACAGTGTAGTGTTCACGTGTTCATGGACTATTCAGGAACAGTGTAGTGTTCACGTGTTCATGGACTATTGAGGAACAGTGTAGTGTTCACGTGTTCATGGACTATTCAGGAACAGTGTAGTGTACACGTGTTCATGGACTATTCAGGAACAGTGTAGTGTTCACGTGTTCATGGACTATTCAGGAACAGTGTAGTGTTCACGTGTTCATGGACTATTCAGGAACAGTGTAGTGTTCACGTGTTCATGGACTATTCAGGAACAGTGTAGTGTTCACGTGTTCATGGACTATTCAGGAACAGTGTAGTGTTCACGTGTTCATGGACTATTGAGGAACAGTGTAGTGTTCACGTGTTCATGGACTATTCCGGAACAGTGTAGTGTTCACGTGTTCATGGACTAGTCAGGAACAGTGTAGTGTTCACGTGTTCATGGACTATTGAGGAACAGTGTAGTGTTCACGTGTTCATGGACTATTCAGGAACAGTGTAGTCTTCACGTGTTCATGGACTATTGAGGAACAGTGTAGTGTTCACGTGTTCATGGACTATTCAGGAACAGTGTAGTGTTCACGTGTTCATGGACTATTCAGGAACAGTGTAGTGTTCACGTGTTCATGGACTATTCAGGAACAGTGTAGTGTTCACGTGTTCATGGACTATTGAGGAACAGTGTAGTGTTCACGTGTTCATGGACTATTCCGGAACAGTGTAGTGTTCACGTGTTCATGGACTAGTCAGGAACAGTGTAGTGTTCACGTGTTCATGGACTATTGAGGAACAGTGTAGTGTTCACGTGTTCATGGACTATTCAGGAACAGTGTAGTGTTCATGTGGTCATGGACGATTCAGGAACAGTGTAGTGTTCACGTGTTCATGGACTATTGAGGAACGGTGTAGTGTTCACGTGTTCATGGACTATTGAGGAACGGTGTAGTGTTCACGTGTTCATGGACTATTCAGGAACAGTGTAGTGTTCACGTGTTCATGGACTATTCAGGAACAGTGTAGTGTTCACGTGTTCATGGACTATTCAGGAACAGTGTAGTGTTCATGTGGTCATGGACGATTCAGGAACAGTGTAGTGTTCACGTGTTCATGGACTATTCAGGAACAGTGTAGTGTTCACGTATTCATGGACTATTCAGGAACAGTGTAGTGTTCACGTGTTCATGGAATATTCAGGAACAGTGTAGTGTTCACGTGGTCATGGACTATTCAGGAACAGTGTAGTGTTCACGTGGTCATGGACTATACAGGAACAGTGTAGTGTTCACGTGTTCATGGACTATTCAGGAACAGTGTAGTGTTCACGTGTTCATGGACTATTCAGGAACAGTGTAGTGTTCACGTGGTCATGGACTATTCAGGAACAGTGTAGTGTTCACGTGTTCATGGACTATTCAGGAACAGTGTAGTGTTCACGTATTCATGGACTATTCAGGAACTGTGTAGTGTTCACGTGTTCATGGACTATTCAGGAACAGTGTAGTGTTCACGTATTCATGGACTATTCAGGAACTGTGTAGTGTTCACGTGTTCATGGACTATTCAGGAACAGTGTAGTGTTCATGTGGTCATGGACTATTCAGGAACAGTGTAGTGTTCACGTATTCATGGACTATTCAGGAACAGTGTAGTGTTCACGTGTTCATGGACTATTCAGGAACAGTGTAGTGTTCACGTGTTCATGGTCTAGTCAGGAACAGTGTAGTGTTCACGTGTTCATGGTCTAGTCAGGAACAGTGTAGTGTTCACGTGTTCATGGACTATACAGGAACAGTGTAGTGTTCACGTGTTCATGGACTATTCAGGAACAGAGTAGTGTTCACGTGTTCATGGACTGTTCAGGAACAGTGTAGTGTTCACGTGTTCATGGACTATTCAGGAACAGTGTAGTGTTCACGAGTTCATGGACTATTCAGGAACAGTGTAGTGTTCACGTGTTCATGGACTATTCAGGAACAGTGTAGTGTTCACGTGTTCATGGACTATTGAGGAACAGTGTAGTGTTCATGTGTTCATGGACTATTGAGGAACAGTGTAGTGTTCACGTGATCATGGACTATTCAGGATCAGTGTAGTGTTCACGTGTTCATGGACTATTCAGGAACAGTGTAGTGTTCACGTATTCATGGACTATTCAGGAACAGTGTAGTGTTCACGTGTTCATGGACGATTCAGGAACAGTGTAGTGTTCACGTGTTCATGGACTATTCAGGAACAGTGTAGTGTTCACGTGTTCATGGACTATTCAGGAACAGTGTAGTGTTCACGTGTTCATGGACTATTCAGGAGCAGTGTAGTGTTCATGTGGTCATGGACTATTCAGGAACAGTGTAGTGTTCACGTGTTCATGGACTATTCAGGAACAGTGTAGTGTTCACGTGTTCATGGACTATTCAGGAACAGTGTAGTGTTCACGTGTTCATGGACTATTGAGGAACAGTGTAGTGTTCACGTGATCATGGACTATTCAGGATCAGTGTAGTGTTCACGTGTTCATGGACTATACAGGAACAGTGTAGTGTTCACGTGTTCATGGACTATTCAGGATCAGTGTAGTGTTCACGTGTTCATGGACTATTGAGGAACAGTGTAGTGTTCACGTGTTCATGGACTATTGAGGAACAGTGTAGTGTTCACGTGTTCATGGACTATTGAGGAACAGTGTAGTGTTCACGTGTTCATGGACTATTCAGGAACAGTGTAGTGTTCACGTGTTCATGGACTATTCAGGAACAGTGTAGTGTTCACGTGTTCATGGACTATTCCGGAACAGTGTAGTGTTCACGTGTTCATGGACTATTCAGGAACAGTGTAGTGTTCACGTGTTCATGGACTATTGAGGAACAGTGTAGTGTTCACGTGTTCATGGACTATTCAGGAACAGTGTAGTGTTCACGTGTTCATGGACTATTCAGGAACAGTGTAGTGTTCACGTATTCATGGACTATTGAGGAACAGTGCAGTGTTCACGTGTTCATGGACTATTCAGGAACAGTGTAGTGTTCACGTGTTCATGGACTATTCAGGAACAGTGTAGTGTTCACGTGGACTATACAGGAACAGTGTAGTGTTCACGTGTTCATGGACAATTCAGGAACAGTGTAGTGTTCACGTGTTCATGGACTATACAGGAACAGTGTAGTGTTCACGTGTTCATGGACTATTCAGGAACAGTGTAGTGTTCACGTGTTCATGGACTATTCAGGATCAGTGTAGTGTTCACGTGTTCATGGACTATTCAGGATCAGTGTAGTGTTCACGTGTTCATGGACTATACAGGAAGAGTGTAGTGTTCACGTGTTCATGGACTATTCAGGAACAGTGTAGTGTTCACGTGTTCATGGACTATTCAGGAACAGTGTAGTGTTCACGTGTTCATGGACTATTCAGGAACAGTGTAGTGTTCACGTGTTCATGGACTATTGAGGAACAGTGTAGTGTTCACGTGTTCATGGACTATTCCGGATCAGTGTAGTGTTCACGTATTCATGGACTATTCAGGAACAGTGTAGTGTTCACGTGTTCATGGACTAGTCAGGAACAGTGTAGTGTTCACGTGTTCATGGACTATTCAGGAACAGTGTAGTGTTCACGTATTCATGGACTATTCAGGAACAGTGTAGTGTTCACGTGTTCATGGACTATTCAGGAACAGTGCAGTGTTCACGTGTTCATGGACGATTCAGGAACAGTGTAGTTTTCACGTGTTCATGGACTATTCAGGAACAGTGTAGTGATCACGTGTTCATGGACTATTCAGGAACAGTGTAGTGTTCACGTGGACTATACAGGAACAGTGTAGTGTTCACGTGTTCATGGACAATTCAGGAACAGTGTAGTGTTCACGTGTTCATGGACTATACAGGAACAGTGTAGTGTTCACGTGTTCATGGACAATTCAGGAACAGTGTAGTGTTCACGCGTTCATGGACTATTCAGGAACAGTGTAGTGTTCACGTGTTCATGGACTATTGAGGAACAGTGTAGTGTTCACGTGTTCATGGACTATTCAGGATCAGTGTAGTGTTCACGTGTTCATGGACTATTCAGGATCAGTGTAGTGTTCACGTGTTCATGGACTATACAGGAACAGTGTAGTGTTCACGTGTTCATGGACTATTCAGGAACAGTGTAGTGTTCACGTGTTCATGGACTATTCAGGAACAGTGTAGTGTTCACGTGTTCATGGACTATTCAGGAACAGTGTAGTGTTCACGTGTTCATGGACTATTGAGGAACAGTGTAGTGTTCACGTGTTCATGGACTATTCAGGAACAGTGTAGTGTTCACGTGTTCATGGACTATTCAGGAACAGTGTAGTGTTCACGTATTCATGGACTATTCAGGAACTGTGTAGTGTTCACGTGTTCATGGACTATTCAGTAACAGTGTAGTGCTCACGTGTTCATGGACTATTCCGGAACAGTGTAGTGTTCACGTGTTCATGGACTATTGAGGAACAGTGTAGTGTTCACGTGTTCATGGAATATTCAGGAACAGTGTAGTGTTCACGTGTTCATGGACTATTCAGGAACAGTGTAGTGTTCACGTGTTCATGGACTATTCAGGAACAGTGTAGTGTTCACGTGTTCATGGAATATTCAGGAACAGTGTAGTGTTCACGTGTTCATGGACTATTCAGGAACAGTGTAGTGTTCACGTGTTCATGGACTATTCAGGAACAGTGTAGTGTTCACGTGTTCATGGACTATTCAGGAACAGTGTAGTGTTCACGTGTTCATGGACTATTGAGGAACAGTGTAGTGTTCACGTGTTCATGGACTATTCAGCAACAGTGTAGTGTTCACGTGGTCATGGAGTATTCAGGAACAGTGTAGTGTTCACGTGTTCATGGACTATTCAGGAACAGTGTAGTGTTCACGTGTTCATGGACTATTCAGGAACAGTGTAGTGTTCACGTGTTCATGGACTATTCAGGAACAGTGTAGTGTTCACGTGTTGATGGACTATTCAGGAACAGTGTAGTGTTCACGTGTTCATGGACTATTCAGGAACAGTGTAGTGTTCACGTGTTCATGGACTATTCAGGAACAGTGTAGTGTTCACGTGTTCATGGACTATTCAGGAACAGTGTAGTGTTCACGTGTTCATGGACTATTCAGGAACTGTGTAGTGTTCACGTGTTCATGGACTATTGAGGAACAGTGTAGTGTTCACGTGTTCATGGGCTATTCAGGAACAGTGTAGTGTTCACGTGTTCATGGACTATTCAGGAACTGTGTAGTGTTCACGTGTTCATGGACTATTGAGGAACAGTGTAGTGTTCACGTGTTCATGGACTATTCAGGAACAGTGTAGTGTTCACGTGTTCATGGACTATTGAGGAACAGTGTAGTGTTCACGTGTTCATGGACTATTCAGGAACAGTGTAGTGTTCACGTGTTCATGGACTATTCAGGAACAGTGTAGTGTTCACGTGTTCATGGACTATTCAGGAACAGTGTAGTGTTCACGTGTTCATGGACTATTGAGGAACAGTGTAGTGTTCACATGTTCATGGACTATTCAGGAACAGTGTAGTGTTCACATGTTCATGGACTATTCAGGAACAGTGTAGTGTTCACGTGTTCATGGACTATTCAGGAACAGTGTAGTGTTCACGTGTTCATGGACTATTCAGGAACAGTGTAGTGTTCACGTGTTCATGGACTATTGAGGAACAGTGTAGTGTTCACGTGGTCATGGACTATTGAGGAACAGTGTAGTGTTCACGTGTTCATGGACTATTCAGGAACAGTGTAGTGTTCACTTGTTCATGGACTATTCAGGAACAGTGTAGTGTTCATGTGGTCATGGACTATTGAGGAACAGTGTAGTGTTCACGTGTTCATGGACTATTCAGGAACAGTGTAGTGTTCATGTGGTCATAGACTATTGAGGAACAGTGTAGTGTTCACGTGTTCATGGGCTATTCAGGAACAGTGTAGTGTTCACGTGTTCATGGACTATTCAGGAACAGTGTAGTGTTCACGTGTTCATGGACTTTTGAGGAACAGTGTAGTGTTCACGTGTTCATGGAGTATTCAGGAACAGTGTAGTGTTCATGTGGTCATGGACTATTGAGGAACAGTGTAGTGTTCACGTGTTCATGGACTATTCAGGAACAGTGTAGTGTTCACGTGTTCATGGACTATTGAGGAACAGAGTAGTGTTCACGTGTTCATGGACTATTCAGGAACAGTGTAGTGTTCACGTGTTCATGGACTATTCAGGAACAGTGTAGTGTTCACGTGTTCATGGACTATTCCGGAACAGTGTAGTGTTCACGTGTTCATGGACTATTCAGGAACAGTGTAGTGTTCACGTCTTCATGGACTATTGAGGAACAGTGTAGTGTTCACGTGTTCATGGACTATTCAGGAACAGTGTAGTGTTCACGTGTTCATGGACTATTCAGGATCAGTGTAGTGTTCACGTGTTCATGGACTATTCAGGAACAGTGTAGTGTTCACATGTTCATGGACTATTCAGGAACAGTGTAGTGTTCACGTGTTCATGGACTATTCAGGAACAGTGTAGTGTTCACGTGTTCATGGACTATTGAGGAACAGTGTAGTGTTCACGTGATCATGGACTATTCAGGAACAGTGTAGTGTTCACGTGTTCATGGACTATTGAGGAACAGTGTAGTGTTCACGTGTTCATGGACTATTCAGGAACAGTGTAGTGTTCACGTGTTCATGGACTATTCAGGAACAGTGTAGTGTTCACGTGTTCATGGACTATTCAGGAACAGTGTAGTGTTCACGTGTTCATGGACTATTCAGGAACAGTGTAGTGTTCATGTGGTCATGGACTATTGAGGAACAGTGTAGTGTTCACGTGTTCATGGACTATTGAGGAACAGTGTAGTGTTCACGTGTTCATGGACTATTCAGGAACAGTGTAGTGTTCACGTGTTCATGGACTATTCAGGAACAGTGTAGTGTTCACGTGTTCATGGACTATTCCGGAACAGTGTAGTGTTCACGTGTTCATGGACTATTCAGGAACAGTGTAGTGTTCACGTGTTCATGGACTATTGAGGAACAGTGTAGTGTTCACGTGTTCATGGACTATTCAGGAACAGTGTAGTGTTCACGTGTTCATGGACTATTCAGGAACAGTGTAGTGTTCACGTATTCATGGACTATTGAGGAACAGTGCAGTGTTCACGTGTTCATGGACTATTCAGGAACAGTGTAGTGTTCACGTGTTCATGGACTATTCAGGAACAGTGTAGTGTTCACGTGTTCATGGACTATTCAGGAACAGTGTAGTGTTCACGTGTTCATGGACTATTCAGGAACAGTGTAGTGTTCACGTGTTCATGGACTATTGAGGAACAGTGTAGTGTTCACGTGATCATGGACTATTCAGGAACAGTGTAGTGTTCACGTGTTCATGGACTATTGAGGAACAGTGTAGTGTTCACGTGATCATGGACTATTCAGGAACAGTGTAGTGTTCACGTGTTCATGGACTATTGAGGAACAGTGTAGTGTTCACGTGTTCATGGACTATTGAGGAACAGTGTAGTGTTCACGTGTTCATGGACTATTCAGGAACAGTGTAGTGTTCACGTGTTCATGGACTATTGAGGAACAGTGTAGTGTTCACGTGATCATGGACTATTCAGGAACAGTGTAGTGTTCACGTGTTCATGGACTATTGAGGAACAGTGTAGTGTTCACGTGTTCATGGACTATTCAGGAACAGTGTAGTGTTCACGTGTTCATGGACTATTGAGGAACAGTGTAGTGTTCACTTGATCATGGACTATTCAGGAACAGTGTAGTGTTCACGTGTTCATGGACTATTCAGGAACAGTGTAGTGTTCACGTGTTCATGGACTATTCAGGAACAGTGTAGTGTTCACGTGTTCATGGACTATTCAGGAACAGTGTAGTGTTCACGTGTTCATGGACTATTCAGGAACAGTGTAGTGTTCACGTGTTCATGGACTATTCAGGAACAGTGTAGTGTTCACGTGTTCATGGACTATTCAGGAACAGAGTAGTGTTCACGTGTTCATGGACCATTCAGGAACAGAGTAGTGTTCACATGTTCATGGACTATTGAGGAACAGTGTAGTGTTCACGTGTTCATGGACTATTCAGGAACAGTGTAGTGTTCACGTGTTCATGGACTATTGAGGAACAGTGTAGTGTTCACGTGTTCATGGACTATTCAGGAACAGTGTAGTGTTCACGTGTTCATGGACTATTCAGGAACAGTGTAGTGTTCACGTGTTCATGGACTATTCAGGAACAGTGTAGTGTTCACGTGTTCATGGACTATTCAGGAACAGAGTAGTGTTCACGTGTTCATGGACTATTCAGGAACAGAGTAGTGTTCACATGTTCATGGACTATTGAGGAACAGTGTAGTGTTCACGTGTTCATGGACTATTCAGGAACAGTGTAGTGTTCACGTGTTCATTGACTATTGAGGAACAGTGTAGTGTTCACGTGTTGATTGACTATTCAGGAACAGTGTAGTGTTCACGTGTTCATGGACTATTGAGGAACAGTGTAGTGTTCACGTGTTCATGGACTATTCAGGAATAGTGTAGTGTTCACGTGTTCATGGACTATTCAGGAACAGTGTAGTGTTCACGTGTTCATGGACTATTGAGGAACAGTGTAGTGTTCACGTGTTCATGGACTATTGAGGAACAGTGTAGTGTTCACGTGTTCATGGACTATTCAGGAATAGTGTAGTGTTCACGTGTTCATGGGCTATTCAGGAACAGTGTAGTGTTCACGTGTTCATGGACTATTCAGGAACAGTGTAGTGTTCACGTGGTCATGGACTATTCAGGAACAGTGTAGTGTTCACGTGTTCATGGACTATTCAGGAACAGTGTAGTGTTCACGTATTCATGGACTATTCAGGAACAGTGTAGTGTTCACGTGTTCATGGACTATTCAGGAACAGTGTAGTGTTCACGTGTTCATGGACTATTCAGGAACAGTGTAGTGTTCACGTGTTCATGGACTATTCAGGAACAGTGTAGTGTTCACGTGTTCATGGACTATTGAGGAACAGTGTAGTGTTCACGTGTTCATGGACTATTGAGGAACAGTGTAGTGTTCACGTGTTCATGGACTATTCAGGAACAGTGTAGTGTTCACGTGTTCATGGACTATTCAGGAACTGTGTAGTGTTCACCAGTTCATGGACTATTCAGGCTCAGTGTAGTGTTCATGTGGTCATGGACTATTCCGGAACAGTGTAGTGTTCACGTGTTCATTGACTATTCAGGAACAGTGTATTGTTCACGTGTTCATGGATTATTCAGGAACAGTGTAGTGTTCACATGTTCATGGACTATTGAGGAACAGTGTAGTGTTCACGTATTCATGGACTAGTCAGGAACAGTGTAGTGTTCACGTGTTCATTGAGTATTCAGGAACAGTGTAGTGTTCACGTGTTCATGGACTATTCAGGAACAGTGTAGTGTTCACGTGTTCATGGACTATTCAGGAACAGTGTAGTGTTCACGTGTTCATTGACTATTCAGGAACAGTGTAGTGTTCACGTGTTCATGGACTATTCAGGAACAGTGTAGTGTTCACGTGTTCATGGATTATTGAGGAACAGTGTAGTGTTCACGTGTTCATGGACTATTCAGGAACAGTGTAGTGTTCACGTGTTCATGGACTATTGAGGAACAGTGTAGTGTTCACGTGTTTATTGACTATTCAGGAACAGTGTAGTGTTCACGTATTCATGGACTATTCAGGAACAGTGTAGTGTTCACGTGTTCATGGACTATTCAGGAACAGTGTTGTGTTCACGTGTTCATGGACTATACAGGAACAGTGAAGTGATCACGTGTTCATGGACTATACAGGAACAGTGTAGTGTTCACGTGTTCCTGGACTATTCAGGAACAGTGTAGTGTTCACGTGTTCATGGACTATTGAGGAACAGTGTAGTGTTCACGTGTTCATTGACTATTCAGGAACAGTGTAGTGTTCACGTGTTCATGGACTATTCAGGAACAGTGTAGTGTTCACGTGTTCATGGACTATTCAGGAACAGTGTAGTGTTCACGTGTTCATGGACTATTCAGGAACAGTGTAGTCTTCACGTGTTCATGGACTATTCAGGAACAGTGTAGTGTTCACGTGTTCATGGACTATTCAGGAACAGTGTAGTCTTCACGTGTTCATGGACTATTCAGGAACAGTGTAGTGTTCACTTGTTCATGGACTATTCAGGATCAGTGTAGTGTTCACGTGTTCATGGACTATTCCGGAACAGTGTAGTGTTCACGTGTTCATGGACTATTCAGGAACAGTGTAGTCTTCACGTGTTCATGGACTATTCAGGAACAGTGTAGTGTTCACTTGTTCATGGACTATTGAGGAACAGTGTAGTGTTCACGTGTTCATTGACTATTCAGGAACAGTGTAGTGTTCACGTGTTCATGGACTATTCAGGAACAGTGTAGTGTTCACGTGTTCATGGACTATTCAGGAACAGTGTAGTGTTCACGAGTTCATGGACTATTCAGGAACAGTGTAGTGTTCACGTGTTCATGGACTATTGAGGAACAGTGTAGTGTTCACGTGTTCATGGACTATTCAGGAACAGTGTAGTGTTCACGTGTTCATGGACTATTCAGGAACAGTGTAGTGTTCACGTGTTCATGGACTATTCAGGAACAGTGTAGTGTTCACGTGTTCATGGACTATTCAGGAACAGTGTAGTGTTCACGTGTTCATGGACTATTCAGGAACAGAGTAGTGTTCACGTGTTCATGGACTATTCAGGAACAGTGTAGTGTTCCGTGTTCATGGACTTTTGAGGAACAGTGTAGTGTTCACGTGTTCATGGAGTATTCAGGAACAGTGTAGTGTTCATGTGGTCATGGACTATTGAGGAACAGTGTAGTGTTCACGTGTTCATGGACTATTCAGGAACAGTGTAGTGTTCACGTGTTCATGGACTATTGAGGAACAGAGTAGTGTTCACGTGTTCATGGACTATTCAGGAACAGTGTAGTGTTCACGTGTTCATGGACTATTCAGGAACAGTGTAGTGTTCACGTGTTCATGGACTATTTCGGAACAGTGTAGTGTTCACGTGTTCATGGACTATTCAGGAACAGTGTAGTGTTCACGTCTTCATGGACTATTGAGGAACAGTGTAGTGTTCACGTGTTCATGGACTATTCAGGAACAGTGTAGTGTTCACGTGTTCATGGACTATTCAGGATCAGTGTAGTGTTCACGTGTTCATGGACTATTCAGGAACAGTGTAGTGTTCACGTGTTCATGGACTATTCAGGAACAGTGTAGTGTTCACGTGTTCATGGACTATTCAGGAACAGTGTAGTGTTCACGTGTTCATGGACTATTGAGGAACAGTGTAGTGTTCACGTGATCATGGACTATTCAGGAACAGTGTAGTGTTCACGTGTTCATGGACTATTGAGGAACAGTGTAGTGTTCACGTGTTCATGGACTATTCAGGAACAGTGTAGTGTTCACGTGTTCATGGACTATTCAGGAACAGTGTAGTGTTCACGTGTTCATGGACTATTCAGGAACAGTGTAGTGTTCACGTGTTCATGGACTATTCAGGAACAGTGTAGTGTTCATGTGGTCATGGACTATTGAGGAACAGTGTAGTGTTCACGTGTTCATGGACTATTGAGGAACAGTGTAGTGTTCACGTGTTCATGGACTATTCAGGAACAGTGTAGTGTTCACGTGTTCATGGACTATTCAGGAACAGTGTAGTGTTCACGTGTTCATGGACTATTCCGGAACAGTGTAGTGTTCACGTGTTCATGGACTATTCAGGAACAGTGTAGTGTTCACGTGTTCATGGACTATTGAGGAACAGTGTAGTGTTCACGTGTTCATGGACTATTCAGGAACAGTGTAGTGTTCACGTGTTCATGGACTATTCAGGAACAGTGTAGTGTTCACGTATTCATGGACTATTGAGGAACAGTGCAGTGTTCACGTGTTCATGGACTATTCAGGAACAGTGTAGTGTTCACGTGTTCATGGACTATTCAGGAACAGTGTAGTGTTCACGTGTTCATGGACTATTCAGGAACAGTGTAGTGTTCACGTGTTCATGGACTATTCAGGAACAGTGTAGTGTTCACGTGTTCATGGACTATTGAGGAACAGTGTAGTGTTCACGTGATCATGGACTATTCAGGAACAGTGTAGTGTTCACGTGTTCATGGACTATTGAGGAACAGTGTAGTGTTCACGTGATCATGGACTATTCAGGAACAGTGTAGTGTTCACGTGTTCATGGACTATTGAGGAACAGTGTAGTGTTCACGTGTTCATGGACTATTGAGGAACAGTGTAGTGTTCACGTGTTCATGGACTATTCAGGAACAGTGTAGTGTTCACGTGTTCATGGACTATTGAGGAACAGTGTAGTGTTCACGTGATCATGGACTATTCAGGAACAGTGTAGTGTTCACGTGTTCATGGACTATTGAGGAACAGTGTAGTGTTCACGTGTTCATGGACTATTCAGGAACAGTGTAGTGTTCACGTGTTCATGGACTATTGAGGAACAGTGTAGTGTTCACTTGATCATGGACTATTCAGGAACAGTGTAGTGTTCACGTGTTCATGGACTATTCAGGAACAGTGTAGTGTTCACGTGTTCATGGACTATTCAGGAACAGTGTAGTGTTCACGTGTTCATGGACTATTCAGGAACAGTGTAGTGTTCACGTGTTCATGGACTATTCAGGAACAGTGTAGTGTTCACGTGTTCATGGACTATTCAGGAACAGTGTAGTGTTCACGTGTTCATGGACTATTCAGGAACAGAGTAGTGTTCACGTGTTCATGGACCATTCAGGAACAGAGTAGTGTTCACATGTTCATGGACTATTGAGGAACAGTGTAGTGTTCACGTGTTCATGGACTATTCAGGAACAGTGTAGTGTTCACGTGTTCATGGACTATTGAGGAACAGTGTAGTGTTCACGTGTTCATGGACTATTCAGGAACAGTGTAGTGTTCACGTGTTCATGGACTATTCAGGAACAGTGTAGTGTTCACGTGTTCATGGACTATTCAGGAACAGTGTAGTGTTCACGTGTTCATGGACTATTCAGGAACAGAGTAGTGTTCACGTGTTCATGGACTATTCAGGAACAGAGTAGTGTTCACATGTTCATGGACTATTGAGGAACAGTGTAGTGTTCACGTGTTCATGGACTATTCAGGAACAGTGTAGTGTTCACGTGTTCATTGACTATTGAGGAACAGTGTAGTGTTCACGTGTTGATTGACTATTCAGGAACAGTGTAGTGTTCACGTGTTCATGGACTATTGAGGAACAGTGTAGTGTTCACGTGTTCATGGACTATTCAGGAATAGTGTAGTGTTCACGTGTTCATGGACTATTCAGGAACAGTGTAGTGTTCACGTGTTCATGGACTATTGAGGAACAGTGTAGTGTTCACGTGTTCATGGACTATTGAGGAACAGTGTAGTGTTCACGTGTTCATGGACTATTCAGGAATAGTGTAGTGTTCACGTGTTCATGGGCTATTCAGGAACAGTGTAGTGTTCACGTGTTCATGGACTATTCAGGAACAGTGTAGTGTTCACGTGGTCATGGACTATTCAGGAACAGTGTAGTGTTCACGTGTTCATGGACTATTCAGGAACAGTGTAGTGTTCACGTATTCATGGACTATTCAGGAACAGTGTAGTGTTCACGTGTTCATGGACTATTCAGGAACAGTGTAGTGTTCACGTGTTCATGGACTATTCAGGAACAGTGTAGTGTTCACGTGTTCATGGACTATTCAGGAACAGTGTAGTGTTCACGTGTTCATGGACTATTGAGGAACAGTGTAGTGTTCACGTGTTCATGGACTATTGAGGAACAGTGTAGTGTTCACGTGTTCATGGACTATTCAGGAACAGTGTAGTGTTCACGTGTTCATGGACTATTCAGGAACTGTGTAGTGTTCACGAGTTCATGGACTATTCAGGCTCAGTGTAGTGTTCATGTGGTCATGGACTATTCCGGAACAGTGTAGTGTTCACGTGTTCATTGACTATTCAGGAACAGTGTATTGTTCACGTGTTCATGGATTATTCAGGAACAGTGTAGTGTTCACATGTTCATGGACTATTGAGGAACAGTGTAGTGTTCACGTATTCATGGACTAGTCAGGAACAGTGTAGTGTTCACGTGTTCATTGAGTATTCAGGAACAGTGTAGTGTTCACGTGTTCATGGACTATTCAGGAACAGTGTAGTGTTCACGTGTTCATGGACTATTCAGGAACAGTGTAGTGTTCACGTGTTCATGGACTATTCAGGAACAGTGTAGTGTTCACGTGTTCATGGACTATTCAGGAACAGTGTAGTGTTCACGTGTTCATGGATTATTGAGGAACAGTGTAGTGTTCACGTGTTCATGGACTATTCAGGAACAGTGTAGTGTTCACGTGTTCATGGACTATTGAGGAACAGTGTAGTGTTCACGTGTTCATGGACTATTCAGGAACAGTGTAGTGTGCACGTATTCATGGACTATTCAGGAACAGTGTAGTGTTCACGTGTTCATGGACTATTCAGGAACAGTGTTGTGTTCACGTGTTCATGGACTATACAGGAACAGTGAAGTGATCACGTGTTCATGGACTATACAGGAACAGTGTAGTGTTCACGTGTTCCTGGACTATTCAGGAACAGTGTAGTGTTCACGTGTTCATGGACTATTGAGGAACAGTGTAGTGTTCACGTGTTCATTGACTATTCAGGAACAGTGTAGTGTTCACGTGTTCATGGACTATTCAGGAACAGTGTAGTGTTCACGTGTTCATGGACTATTCAGGAACAGTGTAGTGTTCACGTGTTCATGGACTATTCAGGAACAGTGTAGTCTTCACGTGTTCATGGACTATTCAGGAACAGTGTAGTGTTCACGTGTTCATGGACTATTCAGGAACAGTGTAGTCTTCACGTGTTCATGGACTATTCAGGAACAGTGTAGTGTTCACTTGTTCATGGACTATTCAGGATCAGTGTAGTGTTCACGTGTTCATGGACTATTCCGGAACAGTGTAGTGTTCACGTGTTCATGGACTATTCAGGAACAGTGTAGTCTTCACGTGTTCATGGACTATTCAGGAACAGTGTAGTGTTCACTTGTTCATGGACTATTGAGGAACAGTGTAGTGTTCACGTGTTCATTGACTATTCAGGAACAGTGTAGTGTTCACGTGTTCATGGACTATTCAGGAACAGTGTAGTGTTCACGTGTTCATGGACTATTCAGGAACAGTGTAGTGTTCACGAGTTCATGGACTATTCAGGAACAGTGTAGTGTTCACGTGTTCATGGACTATTCAGGAAGAGTGTAGTGTTCACGTGTTCATGGACTATTCTGGAACAGTGTAGTGTTCACGTGTTCATGGACTATTCAGGAACAGTGTAGTGTTCACGTGTTCATGGACTATTCAGGAACAGTGTAGTGTTCACGTGTTCATGGACTATTCAGGAACAGTGTAGTGTTCACGTGTTCATGGACTATTGAGGAACAGTGTAGTGTTCACGTGTTCATGGACTATTGAGGAACAGTGTAGTGTTCACGTGTTCATGGACTATTCAGGAACAGTGTAGTGTTCACGTGTTCATGGACTATTGAGGAACAGTGTAGTGTTCACGTGTTCATGGACTATTGAGGAACAGTGTAGTGTTCACGTGTTCATGGACTATTCAGGAACAGTGTAGTGTTCACGTGTTCATGGACTATTCAGGAACAGTGTAGTGTTCACGAGTTCATGGACTATTCAGGAACAGTGTAGTGTTCACGTGTTCATGGACTATTCAGGAACAGTGTAGTGTTCACGTGTTCATGGACTATTCTGGAACAGTGTAGTGTTCACGTGTTCATGGACTATTCAGGAACAGTGTAGTCTTCACGTGTTCATGGACTATTCAGGAACAGTGTAGTGTTCACGTGTTCATGGACTATTCAGGAACAGTGTAGTGTTCACGTGTTCATGGACTATTCCGGAACAGTGTAGTGTTCACGTGTTCATGGACTATTCAGGAACTGTGTAGTGTTCACGTGTTCATGGACTATTGAGGAACAGTGTAGTGTTCACGTGTTCATGGACTATTCAGGAACAGTGTAGTGTTCACGTGTTCATGGACTATTCAGGAACAGTGTAGTGTTCACGTGTTCATGGACTATTCAGGAACAGTGTAGTGTTCACGTGTTCATGGACTATTCAGGAACAGTGTAGTGTTCACGTGTTCATGGACTGTTCAGGAACAGTGTAGTGTTCACGTGTTCATGGACTATTCAGGAACAGTGTAGTGTTCACGTGTTCATGGACTATTCCGGAACAGTGTAGTGTTCACGTGTTCATGGACTATTCAGGAACTGTGTAGTGTTCACGTGTTCATGGACTATTGAGGAACAGTGTAGTGTTCACGTGTTCATGGACTATTGAGGAACAGTGTAGTGTTGACGTGTTCATGGACTATTCAGGAACAGTGTAGTGTTCACGTGTTCATGGACTATTCAGGAACAGTGTAGTGTTCACGAGTTCATGGACTATTCAGGAACAGTGTAGTGTTCACGTGTTCATGGACTATTCAGGAACAGTGTAGTGTTCACGTGTTCATGGACTATTCTGGAACAGTGTAGTGTTCACGTGTTCATGGACTATTCAGGAACAGTGTAGTCTTCACGTGTTCATGGACTATTCAGGAACAGTGTCGTGTTCACGTGTTCATGGACTATTCAGGAACAGTGTAGTGTTCACGTGTTCATGGACTATTCCGGAACAGTGTAGTGTTCACGTGTTCATGGACTATTCAGGAACTGTGTAGTGTTCACGTGTTCATGGACTATTCAGGAACAGTGTAGTGTTCACGTGTTCATGGACTATTCAGGAACAGTGTAGTGTTCACGTGTTCATGGACTGTTCAGGAACAGTGTAGTGTTCACGTATTCATGGACTATTCAGGAACAGTTTAGTGTTCACGTGTTCATGGACTATTGAGGAACAGTGTAGTGTTCACGTGTTCATGGACTATTCAGGAACAGTGTAGTCTTCACGTGTTCATGGACTATTCAGGAACAGTGTAGTGTTCACGTGTTCATGGACTATTCAGGAACAGTGTAGTGTTCACGTGTTCATGGACTATTCAGGAACAGTGTAGTGTTCACGTGTTCATGGACTATTGAGGAACAGTGTAGTGTTCACGTGTTCATGGACTATTCAGGAACAGTGTAGTGTTCACGTGTTCATGGACTATTCAGGAACAGTGTAGTGTTCACGTGTTCATGGACTATTCAGGAACAGTGTAGTGTTCACGTGTTCATGGACTATTCAGGAACAGAGTAGTGTTCACGTGTTCATGGACTATTGAGGAACAGTGTAGTGTTCACGTGTTCATGGACTATTCAGGAACAGTGTAGTGTTCACGTGTTCATGGACTATTCAGGAACAGTGTAGTGTTCACGTGTTCATGGACTATTCAGGAACAGTGTAGTGTTCACGTGTTCATGGACTATTCAGGAACAGTGTAGTGTTCACGTGTTCATGGACTATTCAGGATCAGTGTAGTGTTCACGTGTTCATGGACTATTCAGGATCAGTGTAGTGTTCACGTGTTCATGGACTATTGAGGAACAGTGTAGTGTTCACGTGTTCATGGACTATTCAGGAACAGTGTAGTGTTCACGTGTTCATGGACTGTTCAGGAACAGTGTAGTGTTCACGTGTTCATGGACTATTCAGGAACAGTGTAGTGTTCACGTGTTCATGGACTATTGAGGAACGGTGTAGTGTTCACGTGTTCATGGACTATTCAGGAACAGTGTAGTGTTCACGTGTTCATGGACTATTCAGGAACAGTGTAGTGTTCACGTGTTCATGGACTATTGAGCAACAGTGTAGTGTTCACGTGTTCATGGACTATTCAGGAACAGTGTAGTGTTCACGTGTTCATGGACTATTCAGGAACAGTGTAGTGTTCACGTGTTCATGGACTATTCAGGAACAGTGTAGTGTTCACGTGTTCATGGACTATTCAGGAACAGTGTAGTGTTCACGTGTTCATGGACTATTCAGGAACAGTGTAGTGTTCACGTGTTCATGGACTATTCAGGAACAGTGTAGTGTTCACGTGTTCATGGACTATTGAGGAACAGTGTAGTGTTCACGTGTTCATGGACTATTCCGGAACAGTGTAGTGTTCACGTGTTCATGGACTAGTCAGGAACAGTGTAGTGTTCACGTGTTCATGGACTATTGAGGAACAGTGTAGTGTTCACGTGTTCATGGACTATTCAGGAACAGTGTAGTCTTCACGTGTTCATGGACTATTGAGGAACAGTGTAGTGTTCACGTGTTTATGGACTATTCAGGAACAGTGTAGTGTTCACGTGTTCATGGACTATTCAGGAACAGTGTAGTGTTCACGTGTTCATGGACTATTCAGGAACAGTGTAGTATTCACGTGTTCATGGACTATTGAGGAACAGTGTAGTGTTCACGTGTTCATGGACTATTCCGGAACAGTGTAGTGTTCACGTGTTCATGGACTAGTCAGGAACAGTGTAGTGTTCACGTGTTCATGGACTATTGAGGAACAGTGTAGTGTTCACGTGTTCATGGACTATTCAGGAACAGTGTAGTGTTCATGTGGTCATGGACGATTCAGGAACAGTGTAGTGTTCACGTGTTCATGGACTATTGAGGAACGGTGTAGTGTTCACGTGTTCATGGACTATTGAGGAACGGTGTAGTGTTCACGTGTTCATGGACTATTCAGGAACAGTGTAGTGTTCACGTGTTCATGGACTATTCAGGAACAGTGTAGTGTTCACGTGTTCATGGACTATTCAGGAACAGTGTAGTGTTCATGTGGTCATGGACGATTCAGGAACAGTGTAGTGTTCACGTGTTCATGGACTATTCAGGAACAGTGTAGTGTTCACGTATTCATGGACTATTCAGGAACAGTGTAGTGTTCACGTGTTCATGGAATATTCAGGAACAGTGTAGTGTTCACGTGGTCATGGACTATTCAGGAACAGTGTAGTGTTCACGTGGTCATGGACTATACAGGAACAGTGTAGTGTTCACGTGTTCATGGACTATTCAGGAACAGTGTAGTGTTCACGTGTTCATGGACTATTCAGGAACAGTGTAGTGTTCACGTGGTCATGGACTATTCAGGAACAGTGTAGTGTTCACGTGTTCATGGACTATTCAGGAACAGTGTAGTGTTCACGTATTCATGGACTATTCAGGAACTGTGTAGTGTTCACGTGTTCATGGACTATTCAGGAACAGTGTAGTGTTCACGTATTCATGGACTATTCAGGAACTGTGTAGTGTTCACGTGTTCATGGACTATTCAGGAACAGTGTAGTGTTCATGTGGTCATGGACTATTCAGGAACAGTGTAGTGTTCACGTATTCATGGACTATTCAGGAACAGTGTAGTGTTCACGTGTTCATGGACTATTCAGGAACAGTGTAGTGTTCACGTGTTCATGGTCTAGTCAGGAACAGTGTAGTGTTCACGTGTTCATGGTCTAGTCAGGAACAGTGTAGTGTTCACGTGTTCATGGACTATACAGGAACAGTGTAGTGTTCACGTGTTCATGGACTATTCAGGAACAGAGTAGTGTTCACGTGTTCATGGACTGTTCAGGAACAGTGTAGTGTTCACGTGTTCATGGACTATTCAGGAACAGTGTAGTGTTCACGAGTTCATGGACTATTCAGGAACAGTGTAGTGTTCACGTGTTCATGGACTATTCAGGAACAGTGTAGTGTTCACGTGTTCATGGACTATTGAGGAACAGTGTAGTGTTCACGTGTTCATGGACTATTCAGGAACAGTGTAGTGTTCACGTGTTCATGGACTATTGAGGAACAGTGTAGTGTTCACGTGTTCATGGACTATTCAGGAACAGTGTAGTGTTCACGTGTTCATGGACTATTGAGGAACGGTGTAGTGTTCACGTGTTCATGGACTATTCAGGAACAGTGTAGTGTTCACGTGTTCATGGACTATTCAGGAACAGTGTAGTGTTCACGTGTTCATGGACTATTCAGGAGCAGTGTAGTGTTCATGTGGTCATGGACTATTCAGGAACAGTGTAGTGTTCACGTGTTCATGGACTATTCAGGAACAGTGTAGTGTTCACGTGTTCATGGACTATTGAGGAACAGTGTAGTGTTCACGTGTTCATGGACTAATCAGGAACAGTGTAGTGTTCACGTGGTCATGGACTATTCAGGAACAGTGTAGTGTTCACGTGTTCATGGACTATTCAGGAACAGTGTAGTGTTCATGTGTTCATGGACTATTCAGGAACTGTGTAGTGTTCACGTGTTCATGGACTATTCAGGAACAGTGTAGTGTTCACGTGTTCATGGACTATTCAGGAACAGTGTAGTGTTCACGTGTTCATGGACTATTCAGGAACAGTGTAGTGTTCACGTGTTCATTGAATATTCAGGAACAGTGTAGTGTTCACGTGTTCATGGAGTATTCAGGAACAGTGTAGTGTTCACGTGTTCATGGAATATTCAGGAACAGTGTAGTGTTCACGTGGTCATGGACTATTCAGGAACAGTGTAGTGTTCACGTGGTCATGGACTATACAGGAACAGTGTAGTGTTCACGTGTTCATGGACTATTCAGGAACAGTGTAGTGTTCACGTATTCATGGACTATTCAGGAACTGTGTAGTGTTCACGTGTTCATGGACTATTCAGGAACAGTGTAGTGTTCACGTATTCATGGACTATTCAGGAACTGTGTAGTGTTCACGTGTTCATGGACTATTCAGGAACAGTGTAGTGTTCATGTGGTCATGGACTATTCAGGAACAGTGTAGTGTTCACGTATTCATGGACTATTCAGGAACAGTGTAGTGTTCACGTGTTCATGGACTATTCAGGAACAGTGTAGTGTTCACGTGTTCATGGTCTAGTCAGGAACAGTGTAGTGTTCACGTGTTCATGGTCTAGTCAGGAACAGTGTAGTGTTCACGTGTTCATGGACTATACAGGAACAGTGTAGTGTTCACGTGTTCATGGACTATTCAGGAACAGAGTAGTGTTCACGTGTTCATGGACTGTTCAGGAACAGTGTAGTGTTCACGTGTTCATGGACTATTCAGGAACAGTGTAGTGTTCACGAGTTCATGGACTATTCAGGAACAGTGTAGTGTTCACGTGTTCATGGACTATTCAGGAACAGTGTAGTGTTCACGTGTTCATGGACTATTGAGGAACAGTGTAGTGTTCACGTGTTCATGGACTATTCAGGAACAGTGTAGTGTTCACGTGTTCATGGACTATTGAGGAACGGTGTAGTGTTCACGTGTTCATGGACTATTCAGGAACAGTGTAGTGTTCACGTGTTCATGGACTATTGAGGAACGGTGTAGTGTTCACGTGTTCATGGACTATTCAGGAACAGTGTAGTGTTCACGTGTTCATGGACTATTCAGGAACAGTGTAGTGTTCACGTGTTCATGGACTATTCAGGAGCAGTGTAGTGTTCATGTGGTCATGGACTATTCAGGAACAGTGTAGTGTTCACGTGTTCATGGACTATTCAGGAACAGTGTAGTGTTCACGTGTTCATGGACTATTGAGGAACAGTGTAGTGTTCACGTGTTCATGGACTAATCAGGAACAGTGTAGTGTTCACGTGGTCATGGACTATTCAGGAACAGTGTAGTGTTCACGTGTTCATGGACTATTCAGGAACAGTGTAGTGTTCATGTGTTCATGGACTATTCAGGAACTGTGTAGTGTTCACGTGTTCATGGACTATTCAGGAACAGTGTAGTGTTCACGTGTTCATGGACTATTCAGGAACAGTGTAGTGTTCACGTGTTCATGGACTATTCAGGAACAGTGTAGTGTTCACGTGTTCATTGAATATTCAGGAACAGTGTAGTGTTCACGTGTTCATGGAGTATTCAGGAACAGTGTAGTGTTCACGTGTTCATGGAATATTCAGGAACAGTGTAGTGTTCACGTGGTCATGGACTATTCAGGAACAGTGTAGTGTTCACGTGGTCATGGACTATACAGGAACAGTGTAGTGTTCACGTGTTCATGGACTATTCAGGAACAGTGTAGTGTTCACGTGTTCATGGACTATTCAGGAACAGTGTAGTGTTCACGTGGTCATGGACTATTCAGGAACAGTGTAGTGTTCACGTGTTCATGGACTATTCAGGAACAGTGTAGTGTTCACGTATTCATGGACTATTCAGGAACTGTGTAGTGTTCACGTGTTCATGGACTATTCAGGAACAGTGTAGTGTTCATGTGGTCATGGACTATTCAGGAACAGTGTAGTGTTCACGTATTCATGGACTATTCAGGAACAGTGTAGTGTTCACGTGTTCATGGACTATTCAGGAACAGTGTAGTGTTCACGTGTTCATGGTCTAGTCAGGAACAGTGTAGTGTTCACGTGTTCATGGTCTAGTCAGGAACAGTGTAGTGTTCACGTGTTCATGGACTATACAGGAACAGTGTAGTGTTCACGTGTTCATGGACTATTCAGGAACAGTGTAGTGTTCACGTGTTCATGGACTGTTCAGGAACAGTGTAGTGTTCACGTGTTCATGGACTATTCAGTAACAGTGTAGTGTTCACGAGTTCATGGACTATTCAGGAACAGTGTAGTGTTCACGTGTTCATGGACTATTCAGGAACAGTGTAGTGTTCACGTGTTCATGGACTATTGAGGAACAGTGTAGTGTTCACGTGTTCATGGACTATTCAGGAACAGTGTAGTGTTCACGTGTTCATGGACTATTCAGGAACAGTGTAGTGTTCACGTGTTCATGGACTATTGTGGAACGGTGTAGTGTTCACGTGTTCATGGACTATTCAGGAACAGTGTAGTGTTCACGTGTTCATGGACTATTCAGGAACAGTGTAGTGTTCACGTGTTCATGGACTATTCAGGAGCAGTGTAGTGTTCATGTGGTCATGGACTATTCAGGAACAGTGTAGTGTTCACGTGTTCATGGACTATTCAGGAACAGTGTAGTGTTCACGTGTTCATGGACTATTGAGGAACAGTGTAGTGTTCACGTGTTCATGGACTAATCAGGAACAGTGTAGTGTTCACGTGGTCATGGACTATTCAGGAACAGTGTAGTGTTCACGTATTCATGGACTATTCAGGAACAGTGTAGTGTTCATGTGTTCATGGACTATTCAGGAACTGTGTAGTGTTCACGTGTTCATGGACTATTCAGGAACAGTGTAGTGTTCACGTGTTCATGGAGTATTCAGGAACAGTGTAGTGTTCACGTGTTCATGGACTATTCAGGAACAGTGTAGTGTTCACGTGTTCATTGAATATTCAGGAACAGTGTAGTGTTCACGTGTTCATGGACTATTCAGGAACAGTGTAGTGTTCATGTGTTCATGGACTATTCAGGAACTGTGTAGTGTTCACGTGTTCATGGACTATTCAGGAACAGTGTAGTGTTCACGTGTTCATGGAGTATTCAGGAACAGTGTAGTGTTCACGTGTTCATGGACTATTCAGGAACAGTGTAGTGTTCACGTGTTCATTGAATATTCAGGAACAGTGTAGTGTTCACGTGTTCATGGACTATTCAGGAACAGTGTAGTGTTCATGTGTTCATGGACTATTCAGGAACTGTGTAGTGTTCACGTGTTCATGGACTATTCAGGAACAGTGTAGTGTTCACGTGTTCATGGAGTATTCAGGAACAGTGTAGTGTTCACGTGTTCATGGACTATTCAGGAACAGTGTAGTGTTCACGTGGTCATGGACTATTCAGGAACAGTGTAGTGTTCACGTGTTCATGGACTATTCAGGAACAGTGTAGTGTTCACGTATTCATGGACTATTCAGGAACTGTGTAGTGTTCACGTGTTCATGGACTATTCAGGAACAGTGTAGTGTTCATGTGGTCATGGACTATTCAGGAACAGTGTAGTGTTCACGTATTCATGGACTATTCAGGAACAGTGTAGTGTTCACGTGTTCATGGACCATTCAGGAACAGTGTAGTGTTCACGTGTTCATGGTCTAGTCAGGAACAGTGTAGTGTTCACGTGTTCATGGTCTAGTCAGGAACAGTGTAGTGTTCACGTGTTCATGGACTATACAGGAACAGTGTAGTGTTCACGTGTTCATGGACTATTCAGGAACAGAGTAGTGTTCACGTGTTCATGGACTATTCAGGAACAGTGTAGTGTTCACGAGTTCATGGACTATTCAGGAACAGTGTAGTGTTCACGTGTTCATGGACTATTCAGGAACAGTGTAGTGTTCACGTGTTCATGGACTATTGAGGAACAGTGTAGTGTTCACGTGTTCATGGACTATTCAGGAACAGTGTAGTGTTCACGTGTTCATGGACTATTGAGGAACAGTGTAGTGTTCACGTGTTCATGGACTATTCAGGAACAGTGTAGTGTTCACGTGTTCATGGACTATTGAGGAACGGTGTAGTGTTCACGTGTTCATGGACTATTCAGGAACAGTGTAGTGTTCACGTGTTCATGGACTATTCAGGAACAGTGTAGTGTTCACGTGTTCATGGACTATTCAGGAGCAGTGTAGTGTTCATGTGGTCATGGACTATTCAGGAACAGTGTAGTGTTCACGTGTTCATGGACTATTCAGGAACAGTGTAGTGTTCACGTGTTCATGGACTATTGAGGAACAGTGTAGTGTTCACGTGTTCATGGACTAATCAGGAACAGTGTAGTGTTCACGTGGTCATGGACTATTCAGGAACAGTGTAGTGTTCACGTGTTCATGGACTATTCAGGAACAGTGTAGTGTTCATGTGTTCATGGACTATTCAGGAACTGTGTAGTGTTCACGTGTTCATGGACTATTCAGGAACAGTGTAGTGTTCACGTGTTCATGGACTATTCAGGAACAGTGTAGTGTTCACGTGTTCATGGACTATTCAGGAACAGTGTAGTGTTCACGTGTTCATTGAATATTCAGGAACAGTGTAGTGTTCACGTGTTCATGGACTATTCAGGAACAGTGTAGTGTTCACGTGTTCATGGAATATTCAGGAACAGTGTAGTGTTCACGTGGTCATGGACTATTCAGGAACAGTGTAGTGTTCACGTGGTCATGGACTATACAGGAACAGTGTAGTGTTCACGTGTTCATGGACTATTCAGGAACAGTGTAGTGTTCACGTGTTCATGGACTATTCAGGAACAGTGTAGTGTTCACGTGGTCATGGACTATTCAGGAACAGTGTAGTGTTCACGTGTTAATGGACTATTCAGGAACAGTGTAGTGTTCACGTATTCATGGACTATTCAGGAACTGTGTAGTGTTCACGTGTTCATGGACTATTCAGGAACAGTGTAGTGTTCATGTGGTCATGGACTATTCAGGAACAGTGTAGTGTTCACGTATTCATGGACTATTCAGGAACAGTGTAGTGTTCACGTGTTCATGGACTATTCAGGAACAGTGTAGTGTTCACGTGTTCATGGTCTAGTCAGGAACAGTGTAGTGTTCACGTGTTCATGGTCTAGTCAGGAACAGTGTAGTGTTCACGTGTTCATGGACTATACAGGAACAGTGTAGTGTTCACGTGTTCATGGACTATTCAGGAACAGTGTAGTGTTCACGTGTTCATGGACTGTTCAGGAACAGTGTAGTGTTCACGTGTTCATGGACTATTCAGGAACAGTGTAGTGTTCACGAGTTCATGGACTATTCAGGAACAGTGTAGTGTTCACGTGTTCATGGACTATTCAGGAACAGTGTAGTGTTCACGTGTTCATGGACTATTGAGGAACAGTGTAGTGTTCACGTGTTCATGGACTATTCAGGAACAGTGTAGTGTTCACGTGTTCATGGACTATTGAGGAACAGTGTAGTGTTCACGTGTTCATGGACTATTCAGGAACAGTGTAGTGTTCACGTGTTCATGGACTATTGTGGAACGGTGTAGTGTTCACGTGTTCATGGACTATTCAGGAACAGTGTAGTGTTCACGTGTTCATGGACTATTCAGGAACAGTGTAGTGTTCACGTGTTCATGGACTATTCAGGAGCAGTGTAGTGTTCATGTGGTCATGGACTATTCAGGAACAGTGTAGTGTTCACGTGTTCATGGACTATTCAGGAACAGTGTTGTGTTCACGTGTTCATGGACTATTGAGGAACAGTGTAGTGTTCACGTGTTCATGGACTAATCAGGAACAGTGTAGTGTTCACGTGGTCATGGACTATTCAGGAACAGTGTAGTGTTCACGTGTTCATGGACTATTCAGGAACAGTGTAGTGTTCATGTGTTCATGGACTATTCAGGAACTGTGTAGTGTTCACGTGTTCATGGACTATTCGGGAACAGTGTAGTGTTCACGTGTTCATGGACTATTCAGGAACAGTGTAGTGTTCACGTGTTCATGGACTATTCAGGAACAGTGTAGTGTTCACGTGTTCATTGAATATTCAGGAACAGTGTAGTGTTCACGTGTTCATGGACTATTCAGGAACAGTGTAGTGTTCATGTGTTCATGGACTATTCAGGAACTGTGTAGTGTTCACGTGTTCATGGACTATTCAGGAACAGTGTAGTGTTCACGTGTTCATGGACTATTCAGGAACAGTGTAGTGTTCACGTGTTCATGGACTATTCAGGAACAGTGTAGTGTTCACGTGTTCATTGAATATTCAGGAACAGTGTAGTGTTCACGTGTTCATGGACTATTCAGGAACAGTGTAGTGTTCACGTGTTCATGGAATATTCAGGAACAGTGTAGTGTTCACGTGGTTATGGACTATTCAGGAACAGTGTAGTGTTCACGTGGTCATGGACTATACAGGAACAGTGTAGTGTTCACGTGTTCATGGACTATTCAGGAACAGTGTAGTGTTCACGTGTTCATGGACTATTCAGGAACAGTGTAGTGTTCACGTGGTCATGGACTATTCAGGAACAGTGTAGTGTTCACGTGTTCATGGACTATTCAGGAACAGTGTAGTGCTCACGTATTCATGGACTATTCAGGAACTGTGTAGTGTTCACGTGTTCATGGACTATTCAGGAGCAGTGTAGTGTTCATGTGGTCATGGACTATTCAGGAACAGTGTAGTGTTCACGTATTCATGGACTATTCAGGAACAGTGTAGTGTTCACGTGTTCATGGACTATTCAGGAACAGTGTAGTGTTCACGTGTTCATGGTCTAGTCAGGAACAGTGTAGTGTTCACGTGTTCATGGTCTAGTCAGGAACAGTGTAGTGTTCACGTGTTCATGGACTATACAGGAACAGTGTAGTGTTCATGTGTTCATGGACTATTCAGGAACAGTGTAGTGTTCACGTGTTCATGGACTGTTCAGGAACAGTGTAGTGTTCACGTGTTCATGGACTATTCAGGAACAGTGTAGTGTTCACGAGTTCATGGACTATTCAGGAACAGTGTAGTGTTCACGTGTTCATGGACTATTCAGGAACAGTGTAGTGTTCACGTGTTCATGGACTATTGAGGAACAGTGTAGTGTTCACGTGTTCATGGACTATTCAGGAACAGTGTAGTGTTCACGTGTTCATGGACTATTGAGGAACAGTGTAGTGTTCACGTGTTCATGGACTATTCAGGAACAGTGTAGTGTTCACGTGTTCATGGACTATTGAGGAACGGTGTAGTGTTCACGTGTTCATGGACTATTCAGGAACAGTGTAGTGTTCACGTGTTCATGGACTATTCAGGAACAGTGTAGTGTTCACGTGTTCATGGACTATTCAGGAGCAGTGTAGTGTTCATGTGGTCATGGACTATTCAGGAAAGGTGTAGTGTTCACGTGTTCATGGACTGTTCAGGAACAGTGTAGTGTTCACGTGTTCATGGACTATTCAGGAACAGTGTAGTGTTCACGAGTTCATGGACTATTCAGGAACAGTGTAGTGTTCACGTGTTCATGGACTATTCAGGAACAGTGTAGTGTTCACGTGTTCATGGACTATTGAGGAACAGTGTAGTGTTCACGTGTTCATGGACTATTCAGGAACAGTGTAGTGTTCACGTGTTCATGGACTATTGAGGAACAGTGTAGTGTTCACGTGTTCATGGACTATTCAGGAACAGTGTAGTGTTCACGTGTTCATGGACTATTCAGGAACAGTGTAGTGTTCACGTGTTCATGGACTATTCAGGAGCAGTGTAGTGTTCATGTGTTCATGGACTATTCAGGAACAGTGTAGTGTTCACGTGTTCATGGACTGTTCAGGAACAGTGTAGTGTTCACGTGTTCATGGACTATTCAGGAACAGTGTAGTGTTCACGAGTTCATGGACTATTCAGGAACAGTGTAGTGTTCACGTGTTCATGGACTATTCAGGAACAGTGTAGTGTTCACGTGTTCATGGACTATTCAGGAACAGTGTAGTGTTCACGTGTTCATGGACTATTCAGGAACAGTGTAGTGTTCACGTGTTCATGGACTATTGAGGAACAGTGTAGTGTTCACGTGTTCATGGACTATTCAGGAACAGTGTAGTGTTCACGTGTTCATGGACTATTGTGGAACGGTGTAGTGTTCACGTGTTCATGGACTATTCAGGAACAGTGTAGTGTTCACGTGTTCATGGACTATTCAGGAACAGTGTAGTGTTCACGTGTTCATGGACTATTCAGGAGCAGTGTAGTGTTCATGTGGTCATGGACTATTCAGGAACAGTGTAGTGTTCACGTGTTCATGGACTATTCAGGAACAGTGTAGTGTTCACGTGTTCATGGACTATTGAGGAACAGTGTAGTGTTCACGTGTTCATGGACTAATCAGGAACAGTGTAGTGTTCACGTGGTCATGGACTATTCAGGAACAGTGTAGTGTTCACGTGTTCATGGACTATTCAGGAACAGTGTAGTGTTCATGTGTTCATGGACTATTCAGGAACTGTGTAGTGTTCACGTGTTCATGGACTATTCAGGAACAGTGTAGTGTTCACGTGTTCATGGACTATTCAGGAACAGTGTAGTGTTCACGTGTTCATGGACTATTCAGGAACAGTGTAGTGTTCACGTGTTCATTGAATATTCAGGAACAGTGTAGTGTTCACGTGTTCATGGACTATTCAGGAACAGTGTAGTGTTCACGTGGTCATGGACTATTCAGGAACAGTGTAGTGTTCACGTGTTAATGGACTATTCAGGAACAGTGTAGTGTTCACGTATTCATGGACTATTCAGGAACTGTGTAGTGTTCACGTGTTCATGGACTATTCAGGAACAGTGTAGTGTTCATGTGGTCATGGACTATTCAGGAACAGTGTAGTGTTCACGTATTCATGGACTATTCAGGAACAGTGTAGTGTTCACGTGTTCATGGACTATTCAGGAACAGTGTAGTGTTCACGTGTTCATGGTCTAGTCAGGAACAGTGTAGTGTTCACGTGTTCATGGTCTAGTCAGGAACAGTGTAGTGTTCACGTGTTCATGGACTATACAGGAACAGTGTAGTGTTCACGTGTTCATGGACTATTCAGGAACAGTGTAGTGTTCACGTGTTCATGGACTGTTCAGGAACAGTGTAGTGTTCACGTGTTCATGGACTATTCAGGAACAGTGTAGTGTTCACGAGTTCATGGACTATTCAGGAACAGTGTAGTGTTCACGTGTTCATGGACTATTCAGGAACAGTGTAGTGTTCACGTGTTCATGGACTATTGAGGAACAGTGTAGTGTTCACGTGTTCATGGACTATTCAGGAACAGTGTAGTGTTCACGTGTTCATGGACTATTGAGGAACAGTGTAGTGTTCACGTGTTCATGGACTATTCAGGAACAGTGTAGTGTTCACGTGTTCATGGACTATTGTGGAACGGTGTAGTGTTCACGTGTTCATGGACTATTCAGGAACAGTGTAGTGTTCACGTGTTCATGGACTATTCAGGAACAGTGTAGTGTTCACGTGTTCATGGACTATTCAGGAGCAGTGTAGTGTTCATGTGGTCATGGACTATTCAGGAACAGTGTAGTGTTCACGTGTTCATGGACTATTCAGGAACAGTGTAGTGTTCACGTGTTCATGGACTATTGAGGAACAGTGTAGTGTTCACGTGGTCATGGACTATTCAGGAACAGTGTAGTGTTCACGTGTTCATGGACTATTCAGGAACAGTGTAGTGTTCATGTGTTCATGGACTATTCAGGAACTGTGTAGTGTTCACGTGTTCATGGACTATTCGGGAACAGTGTAGTGTTCACGTGTTCATGGACTATTCAGGAACAGTGTAGTGTTCACGTGTTCATGGACTATTCAGGAACAGTGTAGTGTTCACGTGTTCATTGAATATTCAGGAACAGTGTAGTGTTCACGTGTTCATGGACTATTCAGGAACAGTGTAGTGTTCATGTGTTCATGGACTATTCAGGAACTGTGTAGTGTTCACGTGTTCATGGACTATTCAGGAACAGTGTAGTGTTCACGTGTTCATGGACTATTGTGGAACGGTGTAGTGTTCACGTGTTCATGGACTATTCAGGAACAGTGTAGTGTTCACGTGTTCATGGACTATTCAGGAACAGTGTAGTGTTCACGTGTTCATGGACTATTCAGGAGCAGTGTAGTGTTCATGTGGTCATGGACTATTCAGGAACAGTGTAGTGTTCACGTGTTCATGGACTATTCAGGAACAGTGTAGTGTTCACGTGTTCATGGACTATTGAGGAACAGTGTAGTGTTCACGTGTTCATGGACTAATCAGGAACAGTGTAGTGTTCACGTGGTCATGGACTATTCAGGAACAGTGTAGTGTTCACGTGTTCATGGACTATTCAGGAACAGTGTAGTGTTCATGTGTTCATGGACTATTCAGGAACTGTGTAGTGTTCACGTGTTCATGGACTATTCAGGAACAGTGTAGTGTTCACGTGTTCATGGACTATTCAGGAACAGTGTAGTGTTCACGTGTTCATGGACTATTCAGGAACAGTGTAGTGTTCACGTGTTCATTGAATATTCAGGAACAGTGTAGTGTTCACGTGTTCATGGACTATTCAGGAACAGTGTAGTGTTCACGTGGTCATGGACTATTCAGGAACAGTGTAGTGTTCACGTGTTAATGGACTATTCAGGAACAGTGTAGTGTTCACGTATTCATGGACTATTCAGGAACTGTGTAGTGTTCACGTGTTCATGGACTATTCAGGAACAGTGTAGTGTTCATGTGGTCATGGACTATTCAGGAACAGTGTAGTGTTCACGTATTCATGGACTATTCAGGAACAGTGTAGTGTTCACGTGTTCATGGACTATTCAGGAACAGTGTAGTGTTCACGTGTTCATGGTCTAGTCAGGAACAGTGTAGTGTTCACGTGTTCATGGTCTAGTCAGGAACAGTGTAGTGTTCACGTGTTCATGGACTATACAGGAACAGTGTAGTGTTCACGTGTTCATGGACTGTTCAGGAACAGTGTAGTGTTCACGTGTTCATGGACTATTCAGGAACAGTGTAGTGTTCACGAGTTCATGGACTATTCAGGAACAGTGTAGTGTTCACGTGTTCATGGACTATTCAGGAACAGTGTAGTGTTCACGTGTTCATGGACTATTGAGGAACAGTGTAGTGTTCACGTGTTCATGGACTATTCAGGAACAGTGTAGTGTTCACGTGTTCATGGACTATTGAGGAACAGTGTAGTGTTCACGTGTTCATGGACTATTCAGGAACAGTGTAGTGTTCACGTGTTCATGGACTATTGTGGAACGGTGTAGTGTTCACGTGTTCATGGACTATTCAGGAACAGTGTAGTGTTCACGTGTTCATGGACTATTCAGGAACAGTGTAGTGTTCACGTGTTCATGGACTATTCAGGAGCAGTGTAGTGTTCATGTGGTCATGGACTATTCAGGAACAGTGTAGTGTTCACGTGTTCATGGACTATTCAGGAACAGTGTAGTGTTCACGTGTTCATGGACTATTGAGGAACAGTGTAGTGTTCACGTGTTCATGGACTAATCAGGAACAGTGTAGTGTTCACGTGGTCATGGACTATTCAGGAACAGTGTAGTGTTCACGTGTTCATGGACTATTCAGGAACAGTGTAGTGTTCATGTGTTCATGGACTATTCAGGAACTGTGTAGTGTTCACGTGTTCATGGACTATTCGGGAACAGTGTAGTGTTCACGTGTTCATGGACTATTCAGGAACAGTGTAGTGTTCACGTGTTCATGGACTATTCAGGAACAGTGTAGTGTTCACGTGTTCATTGAATATTCAGGAACAGTGTAGTGTTCACGTGTTCATGGACTATTCAGGAACAGTGTAGTGTTCATGTGTTCATGGACTATTCAGGAACTGTGTAGTGTTCACGTGTTCATGGACTATTCAGGAACAGTGTAGTGTTCACGTGTTCATGGACTATTCAGGAACAGTGTAGTGTTCACGTGTTCATGGACTATTCAGGAGCAGTGTAGTGTTCATGTGGTCATGGACTATTCAGGAACAGTGTAGTGTTCACGTGTTCATGGACTATTCAGGAACAGTGTAGTGTTCACGTGTTCATGGACTATTGAGGAACAGTGTAGTGTTCACGTGTTCATGGACTAATCAGGAACAGTGTAGTGTTCACGTGGTCATGGACTATTCAGGAACAGTGTAGTGTTCACGTGTTCATGGACTATTCAGGAACAGTGTAGTGTTCATGTGTTCATGGACTATTCAGGAACTGTGTAGTGTTCACGTGTTCATGGACTATTCAGGAACAGTGTAGTGTTCACGTGTTCATGGACTATTCAGGAACAGTGTAGTGTTCACGTGTTCATGGACTATTCAGGAACAGTGTAGTGTTCACGTGTTCATTGAATATTCAGGAACAGTGTAGTGTTCACGTGTTCATGGACTATTCAGGAAC
The DNA here is from genome assembly GCF_030144855.1 of Hypanus sabinus. Lineage (NCBI taxonomy): Eukaryota > Metazoa > Chordata > Chondrichthyes > Myliobatiformes > Dasyatidae > Hypanus > Hypanus sabinus. The sequence continues at coordinate 23,592 of NW_026779377.1, read as the reverse complement.
AGTGTAGTGTTCACGTGGTCATGGACTATTCAGGAACAGTGTAGTGTTCACGTGTTAATGGACTATTCAGGAACAGTGTAGTGTTCACGTATTCATGGACTATTCAGGAACTGTGTAGTGTTCACGTGTTCATGGACTATTCAGGAACAGTGTAGTGTTCATGTGGTCATGGACTATTCAGGAACAGTGTAGTGTTCACGTATTCATGGACTATTCAGGAACAGTGTAGTGTTCACGTGTTCATGGACTATTCAGGAACAGTGTAGTGTTCACGTGTTCATGGTCTAGTCAGGAACAGTGTAGTGTTCACGTGTTCATGGTCTAGTCAGGAACAGTGTAGTGTTCACGTGTTCATGGACTATACAGGAACAGTGTAGTGTTCACGTGTTCATGGACTGTTCAGGAACAGTGTAGTGTTCACGTGTTCATGGACTATTCAGGAACAGTGTAGTGTTCACGAGTTCATGGACTATTCAGGAACAGTGTAGTGTTCACGTGTTCATGGACTATTCAGGAACAGTGTAGTGTTCACGTGTTCATGGACTATTGAGGAACAGTGTAGTGTTCACGTGTTCATGGACTATTCAGGAACAGTGTAGTGTTCACGTGTTCATGGACTATTGAGGAACAGTGTAGTGTTCACGTGTTCATGGACTATTCAGGAACAGTGTAGTGTTCACGTGTTCATGGACTATTGTGGAACGGTGTAGTGTTCACGTGTTCATGGACTATTCAGGAACAGTGTAGTGTTCACGTGTTCATGGACTATTCAGGAACAGTGTAGTGTTCACGTGTTCATGGACTATTCAGGAGCAGTGTAGTGTTCATGTGGTCATGGACTATTCAGGAACAGTGTAGTGTTCACGTGTTCATGGACTATTCAGGAACAGTGTAGTGTTCACGTGTTCATGGACTATTGAGGAACAGTGTAGTGTTCACGTGTTCATGGACTAATCAGGAACAGTGTAGTGTTCACGTGGTCATGGACTATTCAGGAACAGTGTAGTGTTCACGTGTTCATGGACTATTCAGGAACAGTGTAGTGTTCATGTGTTCATGGACTATTCAGGAACTGTGTAGTGTTCACGTGTTCATGGACTATTCGGGAACAGTGTAGTGTTCACGTGTTCATGGACTATTCAGGAACAGTGTAGTGTTCACGTGTTCATGGACTATTCAGGAACAGTGTAGTGTTCACGTGTTCATTGAATATTCAGGAACAGTGTAGTGTTCACGTGTTCATGGACTATTCAGGAACAGTGTAGTGTTCATGTGTTCATGGACTATTCAGGAACTGTGTAGTGTTCACGTGTTCATGGACTATTCAGGAACAGTGTAGTGTTCACGTGTTCATGGACTATTCAGGAACAGTGTAGTGTTCACGTGTTCATGGACTATTCAGGAACAGTGTAGTGTTCACGTGTTCATTGAATATTCAGGAACAGTGTAGTGTTCACGTGTTCATGGACTATTCAGGAACAGTGTAGTGTTCACGTGTTCATGGAATATTCAGGAACAGTGTAGTGTTCACGTGGTCATGGACTATTCAGGAACAGTGTAGTGTTCACGTGGTCATGGACTATACAGGAACAGTGTAGTGTTCACGTGTTCATGGACTATTCAGGAACAGTGTAGTGTTCACGTGTTCATGGACTATTCAGGAACAGTGTAGTGTTCACGTGGTCATGGACTATTCAGGAACAGTGTAGTGTTCACGTGTTCATGGACTATTCAGGAACAGTGTAGTGCTCACGTATTCATGGACTATTCAGGAACTGTGTAGTGTTCACGTGTTCATGGACTATTCAGGAGCAGTGTAGTGTTCATGTGGTCATGGACTATTCAGGAACAGTGTAGTGTTCACGTATTCATGGACTATTCAGGAACAGTGTAGTGTTCACGTGTTCATGGACTATTCAGGAACAGTGTACTGTTCACGTGTTCATGGTCTAGTCAGGAACAGTGTAGTGTTCACGTGTTCATGGTCTAGTCAGGAACAGTGTAGTGTTCACGTGTTCATGGACTATACAGGAACAGTGTAGTGTTCATGTGTTCATGGACTATTCAGGAACAGTGTAGTGTTCACGTGTTCATGGACTGTTCAGGAACAGTGTAGTGTTCACGTGTTCATGGACTATTCAGGAACAGTGTAGTGTTCACGAGTTCATGGACTATTCAGGAACAGTGTAGTGTTCACGTGTTCATGGACTATTCAGGAACAGTGTAGTGTTCACGTGTTCATGGACTATTGAGGAACAGTGTAGTGTTCACGTGTTCATGGACTATTCAGGAACAGTGTAGTGTTCACGTGTTCATGGACTATTGAGGAACAGTGTAGTGTTCACGTGTTCATGGACTATTCAGGAACAGTGTAGTGTTCACGTGTTCATGGACTATTGAGGAACGGTGTAGTGTTCACGTGTTCATGGACTATTCAGGAGCAGTGTAGTGTTCATGTGGTCATGGACTATTCAGGAACAGTGTAGTGTTCACGTGTTCATGGACTGTTCAGGAACAGTGTAGTGTTCACGTGTTCATGGACTATTCAGGAACAGTGTAGTGTTCACGAGTTCATGGACTATTCAGGAACAGTGTAGTGTTCACGTGTTCATGGACTATTCAGGAACAGTGTAGTGTTCACGTGTTCATGGACTATTGAGGAACAGTGTAGTGTTCACGTGTTCATGGACTATTCAGGAACAGTGTAGTGTTCACGTGTTCATGGACTATTGAGGAACAGTGTAGTGTTCACGTGTTCATGGACTATTCAGGAACAGTGTAGTGTTCACGTGTTCATGGACTATTCAGGAACAGTGTAGTGTTCACGTGTTCATGGACTATTCAGGAGCAGTGTAGTGTTCACGTGTTCATGGACTATTCAGGAACAGTGTAGTGTTCACGTGTTCATGGACTGTTCAGGAACAGTGTAGTGTTAACGTGTTCATGGACTATTCAGGAACAGTGTAGTGTTCACGAGTTCATGGACTATTCAGGAACAGTGTAGTGTTCACGTGTTCATGGACTATTCAGGAACAGTGTAGTGTTCACGTGTTCATGGACTATTGAGGAACAGTGTAGTGTTCACGTGTTCATGGACTATTCAGGAACAGTGTAGTGTTCACGTGTTCATGGACTATTGAGGAACAGTGTAGTGTTCACGTGTTCATGGACTATTCAGGAACAGTGTAGTGTTCACGTGTTCATGGACTATTGTGGAACGGTGTAGTGTTCACGTGTTCCTGGACTATTGAGGAACAGTGTAGTGTTCACGTGTTCATGGACTATTCAGGAACAGTGTAGTGTTCACGTGTTCATGGACTATTCAGGAACAGTGTAGTGTTCACGTGTTCATGGACTATTCAGGAACAGTGTAGTGTTCACGTGTTCATGGACTATTCAGGAGCAGTGTAGTGTTCATGTGGTCATGGACTATTCAGGAACAGTGTAGTGTTCACGTGTTCATGGACTATTCAGGAACAGTGTAGTGTTCACGTGTTCATGGACTATTGAGGAACAGTGTAGTGTTCACGTGTTCATGGACTAATCAGGAACAGTGTAGTGTTCACGTGGTCATGGACTATTCAGGAACAGTGTAGTGTTCACGTGTTCATGGACTATTCAGGAACAGTGTAGTGTTCATGTGTTCATGGACTATTCAGGAACTGTGTAGTGTTCACGTGTTCATGGACTATTCAGGAACAGTGTAGTGTTCACGTGTTCATGGACTATTCAGGAACAGTGTAGTGTTCACGTGTTCATGGACTATTCAGGAACAGTGTAGTGTTCACGTGTTCATTGAATATTCAGGAACAGTGTAGTGTTCACGTGTTCATGGACTATTCAGGAACAGTGTAGTGTTCATGTGTTCATGGACTATTCAGGAACTGTGTAGTGTTCACGTGTTCATGGACTATTCAGGAACAGTGTAGTGTTCACGTGTTCATGGACTATTCAGGAACAGTGTAGTGTTCACGTGTTCATGGACTATTCAGGAACAGTGTAGTGTTCACGTGTTCATTGAATATTCAGGAACAGTGTAGTGTTCACGTGTTCATGGACTATTCAGGAACAGTGTAGTGTTCACGTGTTCATGGAATATTCAGGAACAGTGTAGTGTTCACGTGGTCATGGACTATTCAGGAACAGTGTAGTGTTCACGTGGTCATGGACTATACAGGAACAGTGTAGTGTTCACGTGTTCATGGACTATTCAGGAACAGTGTAGTGTTCACGTGTTCATGGACTATTCAGGAACAGTGTAGTGTTCACGTGGTCATGGACTATTCAGGAACAGTGTAGTGTTCACGTGTTCATGGACTATTCAGGAACAGTGTAGTGCTCACGTATTCATGGACTATTCAGGAACTGTGTAGTGTTCACGTGTTCATGGACTATTCAGGAGCAGTGTAGTGTTCATGTGGTCATGGACTATTCAGGAACAGTGTAGTGTTCACGTATTCATGGACTATTCAGGAACAGTGTAGTGTTCACGTGTTCATGGACTATTCAGGAACAGTGTAGTGTACACGTGTTCATGGTCTAGTCAGGAACAGTGTAGTGTTCACGTGTTCATGGTCTAGTCAGGAACAGTGTAGTGTTCACGTGTTCATGGACTATACAGGAACAGTGTAGTGTTCATGTGTTCATGGAATATTCAGGAACAGTGTAGTGTTCACGTGTTCATGGACTGTTCAGGAACAGTGTAGTGTTCACGTGTTCATGGACTATTCAGGAACAGTGTAGTGTTCACGAGTTCATGGACTATTCAGGAACAGTGTAGTGTTCACGTGTTCATGGACTATTCAGGAACAGTGTAGTGTTCACGTGTTCATGGACTATTGAGGAACAGTGTAGTGTTCACGTGTTCATGGACTATTCAGGAACAGTGTAGTGTTCACGTGTTCATGGACTATTGAGGAACAGTGTAGTGTTCACGTGTTCATGGACTATTCAGGAACAGTGTAGTGTTCACGTGTTCATGGACTATTGAGGAACGGTGTAGTGTTCACGTGTTCATGGACTATTCAGGAACAGTGTAGTGTTCACGTGTTCATGGACTATTCAGGAACAGTGTAGTGTTCACGTGTTCATGGACTATTCAGGAGCAGTGTAGTGTTCATGTGGTCATGGACTATTCAGGAACAGTGTAGTGTTCACGTGTTCATGGACTATTCAGGAACAGTGTAGTGTTCACGTGTTCATGGACTATTGAGGAACAGTGTAGTGTTCACGTGTTCATGGACTAATCAGGAACAGTGTAGTGTTCACGTGGTCATGGACTATTCAGGAACAGTGTAGTGTTCACGTGTTCATGGACTATTCAGGAACAGTGTAGTGTTCATGTGTTCATGGACTATTCAGGAACTGTGTAGTGTTCACGTGTTCATGGACTATTCAGGAACAGTGTAGTGTTCACGTGTTCATGGACTATTCAGGAACAGTGTAGTGTTCACGTGTTCATGGACTATTCAGGAACAGTGTAGTGTTCACGTGTTCATTGAATATTCAGGAACAGTGTAGTGTTCACGTGTTCATGGACTATTCAGGAACAGTGTAGTGTTCACGTGTTCATGGACTATTCAGGAACAGTGTAGTGTTCACGTGTTCATGGACTATTCAGGAACAGTGTAGTGTTCATGTGGTCATGGACTATTCAGGAACAGTGTAGTGTTCACGTGTTCATGGACTATTGAGGAACAGTGTAGTGTTCACGTGTTCATGGACTATTCAGGAACAGTGTAGTGTTCACGTGTTCATGGACTATTCAGGAACAGTGTAGTGTTCACGTGTTCATGGACTATTCAGGAACAGTGTAGTGTTCACGTGTTCATGGACTATTCAGGAACAGTGTAGTGTTCACGTGTTCATGGACTATTGAGGAACAGTGTAGTGTTCACGTGTTCATGGACTATTGAGGAACAGTGTAGTGTTCACGTGTTCATGGACTATTGAGGAACGGTGTAGTGTTCACGTGTTCATGGACTATTCAGGAACAGTGTAGTGTTCACGTGTTCATTGAGTATTCAGGAACAGTGTAGTGTTCACGTGTTCATGGACTATTCAGGAACAGTGTAGTGTTCACGTGTTCATTGAGTATTCAGGAACAGTGTAGTGTTCACGTGTTCATGGACTATTGAGGAACAGTGTAGTGTTCACATGTTCATGGACTATTCAGGAACAGTGTAGTGTTCACGTGTTCATGGACTATTCAGGAACTGTGTAGTGTTCACGTGTTCATGGACTATTCAGGAACAGTGTAGTGTTCACGTGGTCATGGACTATTCCGGAACAGTGTAGTGTTCACGTGTTCCTGGACTATTCAGGAACAGTGTAGTGTTCACGTGTTCATGGACTATTCTGGAACAGTGTAGTGTTCACGTGTTCATGGACTATTCAGGAACAGTGTAGTGTTCACGTGTTCATGGACTATTCAGGAACAGTGTAGTGTTCACGTGTTCATGGACTATTCAGGAACAGTGTAGTGTTCACGTGTTCATGGACTATTCAGGAACAGTGTAGTGTTCACGTGTTCATTGACTATTCAGGAACAGTGTAGTGTTCACGTGTTCATTGACTATTCAGGAACAGTGTAGTGTTCACGTGTTCATGGACTATTCAGGAACAGTGTAGTGTTCACGTGTTCATGGACTATTCAGGAACAGTGTAGTGTTCACGTGTTCATTGACTATTCAGGAACAATGTAGTGTTCACGTGTTCATGGACTATTCAGGAACAGTGTAGTGTTCACGTGTTCATTGACTATTCAGGAACAGTGTAGTGTTCATGTGTTCATGGACTATTGAGGAACAGTGTAGTGTTCACGTGTTCATGGAGTATTCAGGAACAGTGTAGTGTTCACGTGTTCATGGACTATTCAGGAACAGTGTAGTGTTCACGTGTTCATGGACTATTCAGGAACAGTGTAGTGTTCACGTGTTCATGGACTATGCAGGAAGAGTGTAGTGTTCACGTGTTCATGGACTATTCAGGAACAGTGTAGTGTTCACGTGTTCATGGACTATTGAGGAAGAGTGTAGTGTTCACGTGTTCATGGACTATTCAGGAACAGTGTAGTGTTCACGTGTTCATGGACTATTCAGGAACAGTGTAGTGTTCACGTGTTCATGGACTATTCAGGAACAGTGTAGTGTTCACGGGTTCATGGACTATTCAGGAACAGTGTAGTGTTCACGTGTTCATGGACTATTCAGGAACAGTGTAGTGTTCACGTGTTCATGGACTATTGAGGAACAGTGTAGTGTTCACGTGTTCATGGACTATTGAGGAACAGTGTAGTGTTCACGTGTTCATGGACTATTCAGGAACAGTGTAGTGTTCACGTGTTCATGGACTATTCAGGAACAGTGTAGTGTTCACGTGTTCATGGACCATTCAGGAACAGTGTAGTGTTCACATGTTCATGGAATATTCAGGAACAGTGTAGTGTTCACGTGTTCATAGAATATTCAGGAACACTGTAGTGTTCACGTGTTCATGGACTATTCAGGAACAGTGTAGTGTTCACGTGTTCATGGACTATTCAGGAACAGTGTAGTATTCACGTGTTCATGGACTATTCAGGAACAGTGTAGTGCTCACGTGTTCATGGACTATTCAGGAACAGTGTAGTGTTCACGTGTTCATGGACTATTCAGGAACAGTGTAGTGTTCACGTGTTCATGGACTATTCAGGAGCAGTGTAGTGTTCATGTGGTCATGGACTATTCAGGAACAGTGTAGTGTTCACGTGTTCATGGACTATTCAGGAACAGTGTAGTGTTCACGTGTTCATGGACTATTGAGGAACAGTGTAGTGTTCACGTGTTCATGGACTAATCAGGAACAGTGTAGTGTTCACGTGGTCATGGACTATTCAGGAACAGTGTAGTGTTCACGTGTTCATGGACTATTCAGGAACAGTGTAGTGTTCATGTGTTCATGGACTATTCAGGAACTGTGTAGTGTTCACGTGTTCATGGACTATTCAGGAACAGTGTAGTGTTCACGTGTTCATGGACTATTCAGGAACAGTGTAGTGTTCACGTGTTCATGGACTATTCAGGAACAGTGTAGTGTTCACGTGTTCATTGAATATTCAGGAACAGTGTAGTGTTCACGTGTTCATGGACTATTCAGGAACAGTGTAGTGTTCACGTGTTCATGGACTATTCAGGAACAGTGTAGTGTTCACGTGTTCATGGACTATTCAGGAACAGTGTAGTGTTCATGTGGTCATGGACTATTCAGGAACAGTGTAGTGTTCACGTGTTCATGGACTATTGAGGAACAGTGTAGTGTTCACGTGTTCATGGACTATTCAGGAACAGTGTAGTGTTCACGTGTTCATGGACTATTCAGGAACAGTGTAGTGTTCACGTGTTCATGGACTATTCAGGAACAGTGTAGTGTTCACGTGTTCATGGACTATTGAGGAACAGTGTAGTGTTCACGTGTTCATGGACTATTGAGGAACAGTGTAGTGTTCACGTGTTCATGGACTATTGAGGAACGGTGTAGTGTTCACGTGTTCATGGACTATTCAGGAACAGTGTAGTGTTCACGTGTTCATTGAGTATTCAGGAACAGTGTAGTGTTCACGTGTTCATGGACTATTCAGGAACAGTGTAGTGTTCACGTGTTCATTGAGTATTCAGGAACAGTGTAGTGTTCACGTGTTCATGGACTATTGAGGAACAGTGTAGTGTTCACATGTTCATGGACTATTCAGGAACAGTGTAGTGTTCACGTGTTCATGGACTATTCAGGAACTGTGTAGTGTTCACGTGTTCATGGACTATTCAGGAACAGTGTAGTGTTCACGTGGTCATGGACTATTCCGGAACAGTGTAGTGTTCACGTGTTCCTGGACTATTCAGGAACAGTGTAGTGTTCACGTGTTCATGGACTATTCTGGAACAGTGTAGTGTTCACGTGTTCATGGACTATTCAGGAACAGTGTAGTGTTCACGTGTTCATGGACTATTCAGGAACAGTGTAGTGTTCACGTGTTCATGGACTATTCAGGAACAGTGTAGTGTTCACGTGTTCATGGACTATTCAGGAACAGTGTAGTGTTCACGTGTTCATTGACTATTCAGGAACAGTGTAGTGTTCACGTGTTCATTGACTATTCAGGAACAGTGTAGTGTTCACGTGTTCATGGACTATTCAGGAACAGTGTAGTGTTCACGTGTTCATGGACTATTCAGGAACAGTGTAGTGTTCACGTGTTCATTGACTATTCAGGAACAATGTAGTGTTCACGTGTTCATGGACTATTCAGGAACAGTGTAGTGTTCACGTGTTCATTGACTATTCAGGAACAGTGTAGTGTTCATGTGTTCATGGACTATTGAGGAACAGTGTAGTGTTCACGTGTTCATGGACTATACAGGAACAGTGTAGTGTTCACGTGTTCATGGACTATTCAGGAACAGTGTAGTGTTCACGTGTTCATGGACTATTCAGGAACAGTGTAGTGTTCACGTGTTCATGGACTATGCAGGAAGAGTGTAGTGTTCACGTGTTCATGGACTATTCAGGAACAGTGTAGTGTTCACGTGTTCATGGACTATTGAGGAAGAGTGTAGTGTTCACGTGTTCATGGACTATTCAGGAACAGTGTAGTGTTCACGTGTTCATGGACTATTCAGGAACAGTGTAGTGTTCACGTGTTCATGGACTATTCAGGAACAGTGTAGTGTTCACGGGTTCATGGACTATTCAGGAACAGTGTAGTGTTCACGTGTTCATGGACTATTCAGGAACAGTGTAGTGTTCACGTGTTCATGGACTATTGAGGAACAGTGTAGTGTTCACGTGTTCATGGACTATTGAGGAACAGTGTAGTGTTCACGTGTTCATGGACTATTCAGGAACAGTGTAGTCTTCACGTGTTCATGGACTATTCAGGAACAGTGTAGTGTTCACGTGTTCATGGACCATTCAGGAACAGTGTAGTGTTCACATGTTCATGGAATATTCAGGAACAGTGTAGTGTTCACGTGTTCATAGAATATTCAGGAACACTGTAGTGTTCACGTGTTCATGGACTATTCAGGAACAGTGTAGTGTTCACGTGTTCATGGACTATTCAGGAACAGTGTAGTATTCACGTGTTCATGGACTATTCAGGAACAGTGTAGTGCTCACGTGTTCATGGACTATTCAGGAACAGTGTAGTGTTCACGTGTTCATGGACTATTCAGGAACAGTGTAGTGTTCACGTGTTCATGGACTATTCAGGAACAGTGTAGTGTTCACGTGTTCATGGACTATTCAGGAACAGTGTAGTGTTCACGTGTTCATTGAGTATTCAGGAAAAGTGTAGTGTTCACGTGTTCATGGACTATTCAGGAACAGTGTAGTGTTCACGTGTTCATGGACTATTCAGGAACAGTGTAGTGTTCACGTGTTCATGGACTAATCAGGAACAGTGTAGTGTTCACGTGTTCATGGACTATTCAGGAACAGTGTAGTGTTCACGTGTTCATGGACTATGCAGGAACAGTGTAGTGTTCACGTGTTCATGGACTATTCAGGAACAGTGTAGTGTTCACGTGTTCATGGACTATTGAGGAAGAGTGTAGTGTTCACGTGTTCATGGACTATTCATGAACAGTGTAGTGTTCACGTGTTCATGGACTATTCAGGAACAGTGTAGTGTTCACGTGTTCATGGACTATTCAGGAACAGTGTAGTGTTCACGGGTTCATGGACTATTCAGGAACAGTGTAGTGTTCACGTGTTCATGGACTATTCAGGAACAGTGTAGTGTTCACGTGTTCATGGACTATTGAGGAACAGTGTAGTGTTCACGTGTTCATGGACTATTGAGGAACAGTGTAGTGGTCACGTGTTCATGGACTATTCAGGAACAGTGTAGTGTTCACGTGTTCATGGACTATTCAGGAACAGTGTAGTGTTCACGTGTTCATGGACCATTCAGGAACAGTGTAGTGTTCACGTGTTCATGGAATATTCAGGAACAGTGTAGTGTTCACGTGTTCATAGAATATTCAGGAACACTGTAGTGTTCACGTGTTCATGGACTATTCAGGAACAGTGTAGTGTTCACGTGTTCATGGACTATTCAGGAACAGTGTAGTATTCACGTGTTCATGGACTATTCAGGAACAGTGTAGTGCTCACGTGTTCATGGACTATTCAGGAACAGTGTAGTGTTCACGTGTTCATGGACTATTCAGGAACAGTGTAGTGTTCACGTGTTCATGGACTATTCAGGAACAGTGTAGTGTTCACGTGTTCATGGACTATTCAGGAACAGTGTAGTGTTCACGTGTTCATTGAGTATTCAGGAAAAGTGTAGTGTTCACGTGTTCATGGACTATTCAGGAACAGTGTAGTGTTCACGTGTTCATGGACTAATCAGGAACAGTGTAGTGTTCACGTGTTCATGGACTATTCAGGAACAGTGTAGTGTTCACGTGTTCATGGACTAGTCAGGAACAGTGTAGTGTTTACGTGTTCATGGACTATTCAGGAACAGTGTAGTGTTCACGTGTTCATGGACTATTCAGGAACAGTGTAGTGTTCACGTGTTCATGGACTATTCAGGAACAGTGTAGTGTTCACGTGTTCATGGACTAGTCAGGAACAGTGTAGTGTTTACGTGTTCATGGACTATTCAGGAACAATGTAGTGTTCACGTGTTCATGGACTATTGAGGAACAGTGTAGTTTTCACGTGTTCATGGACTATTCAGGAACAGTGTAGTGTTCACGTGTTCATGGACTATTCAGGAACAGTGTAGTGTTCACGTGTTCATGGACTATTGAGGAACAGTGTAGTGTTCACGTGTTCATGGACTATTCAGGAACAGTGTAGTGTTCACGTGTTCATGGACTATTCAGGAACAGTGTAGTGTTCACGTGTTCATGGACTAGTCAGGAACAGTGTAGTGTTCACGTGTTCATGGACTATTCAGGAACAGTGTAGTGTTCACGTGTTCATGGACTATTCAGGAACAGTGTAGTGTTCACGTGTTCATGGACTATTCCGGAACAGTGTAGTGTTCACGTGTTCATGGACTATTGAGGAATAGTGTAGTGTTCACGTGTTCATGGACTATTCAGGAACAGTGTAGTGTTTACGTGTTCATGGACTATTCAGGAACAGTGTAGTGTTTACGTGTTCATGGACTATTCAGGAACAGTGTAGTGTTCACGTGTTCATGGACTAGTCAGGAACAGTGTAGTGTTCACGTGTTCATGGACTATTCAGGAACAGTGTAGTGTTCACGTGTTCATGGACTATTGAGGAACAGTGTAGTCTTCACGTGTTCATGGACTATTCAGGAACAGTGTAGTGTTCACATGTTCATGGACTATTCAGGAACAGTGTAGTGTTCACGTGTTCATGGACTATTCAGGAACAGTGTAGTGTTCACGTGTTCATGGACTATTCAGGAACAGTGTAGTGTTTACGTGTTCATGGACTATTCAGGAACAGTGTAGTGTTCACGTGTTCATGGACTATACAGGAACAGTGTAGTGTTCACGTGTTCATGGACTATTCAGGAACAGAATAGTGTTCAGGTGTTCATGGACTATTGAGGAACAGTGTAGTGTTCACGTGTTCATGGACTATTCAGGAACAGTGTAGTGTTGACGTGTTCATGGAATATTGAGGAACAGTGTAGTGTTCACGTGTTCATGGACTATACAGGAACAGTGTAGTGTTCACGTGTTCATGGACTATTCAGGAACAGTGTAGTGTTCACGTGTTCATGGACTATTCAGGAACAGTGTAGTGTTCACGTGTTCATGGACTATTCAGGAACAGTGTAGTGTTCACGTGTTCATGGACTATTCAGGAACAGTGTAGTGTTCACATGTTCATGGACTATTCAGGAACAGTGTAGTGTTCACGTGTTCATGGACTATTCAGGAACAGTGTAGTGTTCACATGTTCATGGACTATTGAGGAACAGTGTAGTGTTCACGTGTTCATGGACGATTCAGGAACAGTGTAGTGTTCACGTGTTCATGGACTATTCAGGAACACTGTAGTGTTCACGTGTTCATGGACTATTGAGGAACGGTGTAGTGTTCACGTGTTCATGGACTGTTCAGGAACAGTGTAGTGTTCACGTGTTCATTGAGTATTCAGGAACAGTGTAGTGTTCACGTGTTCATGGACTATTCAGGATCAGTGTAGTGTTCACGTGTTCATGGACTATTCAGGATCAGTGTAGTGTTCACGTGTTCATGGACTATTCAGGAACAGTGTAGTGTTCACGTGTTCATGGACTATTGAGGAACAGTGTAGTGTTCACGTGTTCATGGACTATTGAGGAACAGTGTAGTGTTCACGTGTTCATGGACTATTCAGGAACAGTGTAGTGTTCACGTGTTCATGGACTATTCAGGAACAGTGTAGTGTTCATGTGGTCATGGACTATTCAGGAACAGTGTAGTGTTCACGTGTTCATGGACTATTCAGGAACAGTGTAGTGTTCACGTGTTCATGGACTATTCAGGAACAGTGTAGTGTTCACGTGTTCATGGACTATTCAGGAACAGTGCAGTGTTCACGTGTTCATGGACTATACAGGAACAGTGTAGTGTTCACGTGTTCATGGACTATTCAGGAACAGTGTAGTGTTCACGTGTTCATTGAGTATTGAGGAACAGTGTAGTGTTCACGTGTTCATTGAGTATTGAGGAACAGTGTAGTGTTCACGTGTTCATGGACTATTCAGGATCAGTGTAGTGTTCACGTGTTCATGGACTATTCAGGAACAGTGTAGTGTTCACGTGTTCATGGACTATTCAGGATCAGTGTAGTGTTCACGTGTTCAAGGACTATTCAGGAACAGTGTAGTGTTCACGTGTTCATGGACTATCCAGGAACAGTGCAGTGTTCACGTGTTCATGGACTATTCAGGAACAGTGTAGTGTTCACGTGTTCATTGAGTATTCAGGAACAGTGTAGTGTTCACGTGTTCATTGAGTATTCAGGAACAGTGTAGTGTTCACGTGTTCATTGAGTATTGAGGAACAGTGTAGTGTTCACGTGTTCATGGACTATTCAGGATCAGTGTAGTGTTCACGTGTTCATGGACTATTCAGGATCAGTGTAGTGTTCACGTGTTCATGGACTATTCAGGAACAGTGTAGTGTTCACGTGTTCATGGACTATTCAGGAACAGTGTAGTGTTCACGTGTTCATGGACTATTCAGGATCAGTGTAGTGTTCACGTGTTCATGGACTATTCAGGAACAGTGTAGTGTTCACGTGTTCATGGACTATTCAGGTACAGTGCAGTGTTCACGTGTTCATGGACTATACAGGAACAGTGTAGTGTTCACGTGTTCATGGACTATTCAGGAACAGTGTAGTGTTCACGTGTTCATGGACTATTCAGGAATAGTGTAGTGTTCACGTGTTCATGGACTATTGAGGAACAGTGTAGTGTTCACGTGTTCATTGACTATTCAGGAACAGTGTAGTGTTCACGTATTCATGGACTATTCAGGAACAGTGTAGTGTTCACGTGTTCATGGACTATTCAGGAACAGTGTAGTGTTCACGTGTTCATGGACTATTCAGGAACAGTGTAGTGTTCACGTGTTCATGGACTATTCAGGAACAGTGTAGTGTTCACGTGTTCAGTGAGTATTCAGGAACAGTGTAGTGTTCACGTGTTCATGGACTATTCAGGAACAGTGTAGTGTTCACGTGTTCATGGACTATTGAGGAACAGTGTAGTGTTCACGTGTTCATGGACTATTGAGGAACGGTGTAGTGTTCACGTGTTCATGGACTATTCAGGAACAGTGTAGTGTTCACGTGTTCATTGAGTATTCAGGAACAGTGTAGTGTTCACGTGTTCATCGACTATTCAGGAACAGTGTAGTGTTCACGTGTTCATTGAGTATTCAGGAACAGTGTAGTGTTCACGTGTTCATGGACTATTGAGGAACAGTGTAGTTTTCACATGTTCATGGACTATTCAGGAACAGTGTAGTGTTCACGTGTTCATGGACTATTGAGGAACAGTGTAGTGTTCACGTGTTCATGGACTATTGAGGAACAGTGTAGTGTTCACGTGTTCATGGACTATTCAGGAACAGTGTAGTGTTCACGTATTCATGGACTATTGAGGAACAGTGTAGTGTTCACGTGTTCATGGACTATTCAGGAACAGTGTAGTGTTCACGTGTTCATGGACTATTCAGGAACAGTGAAGTGTTCACGTGTTCATGGACTATTCAGGAACTGTGTAGTGTTCACGTGTTCATGGACTATTCAGGAACAGTGTAGTGTTCACGTGGTCATGGACTATTCCGGAACAGTGTAGTGTTCACGTGTTCCTGGACTATTCAGGAACAGTGTAGTGTTCACGTGTTCATGGACTATTCTGGAACAGTGTAGTGTTCACGTGTTCATGGACTATTCAGGAACAGTGTAGTGTTCACGTGTTCATGGACTATTCAGGAACAGTGTAGTGTTCACGTGTTCATGGACTATTCAGGAACAGTTTAGTGTTCACGTGTTCATGGACTATTCAGGAACAGTGTAGTGTTCACGTGTTCATTGACTATTCAGGAACAGTGTAGTGTTCACGTGTTCATGGACTATTCAGGAACAGTGTAGTGTTCACGTGTTCATGGACTATTCAGGAACAGTGTAGTGTTCACGTGTTCATTGACTATTCAGGAACAGTGTAGTGTTCACGTGTTCATGGACTATTCAGGAACAGTGTAGTGTTCACGTGTTCATTGACTATTCAGGAACAGTGTAGTGTTCACGTGTTCATGGACTATTGAGTAACAGTGTAGTGTTCACGTGTTCATGGACTATTCAGGAACAGTGTATTGTTCACGTGTCCATGGACTATTCAGGAACAGTGTAGTGTTCACGTGTTCATGGACTAGTCAGGAACAGTGTAGTGTTCACGTGTCCATGGACTATTCAGGAACAGTGTAGTGTTCACGTGTTCATGGACTATTCAGGAACAGTGTAGTGTTCACGTGTTCATGGACTATTCAGGAACAGTGTAGTGTTCACGTGTTCATGGACTATTCAGGAACAGTGTAGTGTTCACGTGTTCATGGACTATGCAGGAACAGTGTAGTGTTCACGTGTTCATGGACTATTCAGGAACAGTGTAGTGTTCACGTGTTCATGGACTATTGAGGAAGAGTGTAGTGTTCACGTGTTCATGGACTATTCAGGAACAGTGTAGTGTTCACGTGTTCATGGACTATTCAGGAACAGTGTAGTGTTCACGTGTTCATGGACTATTCAGGAACAGTGTAGTGTTCACGGGTTCATGGACTATTCAGGAACAGTGTAGTGTTCACGTGTTGATGGACTATTGAGGAACAGTGTAGTGTTCACGTGTTCATGGACTATTCAGGAACAGTGTAGTGTTCACGTGTTCATGGACTATTCAGGAACAGTGTAGTGTTCACGTGTTCATGGACGATTCAGGAACAGTGTAGTGTTCACGTGTTCATGGAATATTCAGGAACAGTGTAGTGTTCACGTGTTCATAGAATATTCAGGAACACTGTAGTGTTCACGTGTTCATGGACTATTCAGGATCAGTGTAGTGTTCACGTGTTCATGGACTATTCAGGAACAGTGTAGTGTTCACGTGTTCATGGACTATTCAGGAACAGTGTAGTGCTCACGTGTTCATGGACTATTCAGGAACAGTGTAGTGTTCACGTGTTCATTGAGTATTCAGGAACAGTGTAGTGTTCACGTGTTCATGGACTATTCAGGAACAGTGTAGTGTTCACGTGTTCATGGACTAATCAGGAACAGTGTAGTGTTCACGTGTTCATGGACTATTCAGGAACAGTGTAGTGTTCACGTGTTCATGGACTAGTCAGGAACAGTGTAGTGTTTACGTGTTCATGGACTATTCAGGAACAGTGTAGTGTTCACGTGTTCATGGACTAGTCAGGAACAGTGTAGTGTTCACGTGTTCATGGTCTATTCAGGAACAGTGTAGTGTTTACGTGTTCATGGACTATTCAGGAACAGTGTAGTGTTCACGTGTTCATGGACTAGTCAGGAACAGTGTAGTGTTCACGTGTTCATGGACTATTCAGGAACAGTGTAGTGTTCACGTGTTCATGGACTATTGAGGAACAGTGTAGTGTTCACCTGTTCATGGACTAGTCAGGAACAGTGTAGTTTTCACGTGTTCATGGACTATTCAGGAACAGTGTAGTGTTCACATGTTCATGGACTATTCAGGAACAGTGTAGTGTTCACGTGTTCATGGACTATTCAGGAACAGTGTAGTGTTCACATGTTCATGGACTATTGAGGAACAGTGTAGTGTTCACGTGTTCATGGACGATTCAGGAACAGTGTAGTGTTCACGTGTTCATGGACTATTCAGGAACAGTGTAGTGTTCACATGTTCATGGACTATTGAGGAACAGTGTAGTGTTCACGTATTCATGGACTATTCAGGAACAGTGTAGTGTTCACGTGTTCATGGACTATTGAGGAACAGTGTAGTGTTCACGTATTCATGGACTATTCAGGAACAGTGTAGTGTTCAAGTGTTCATGGACTATTGAGGAACAGTGTAGTGTTCACGTGTTCATGGACTATTCAGGAACAGTGTAGTGTTCACGTGTTCATGGACTATTCCGGAACAGTGTAGTGTTCACGTGTTCATGGACTATTCCGGAACAGTGTAGTGTTCACATGTTCATGGATTATTCAGGAACAGTGTAGTGTTCACGTGTTCATGGACTATTCAGGAACAGTGTAGTGTTCACGTGTTCATGGACTATTCAGGAACAGTGTAGTGTTCACGTGTTCATGGACTATTCAGGAACAGTGTAGTGTTCACGTGTTCATGGACTATTCAGGAACAGTGTAGTGTTCACGTGTTCATGGACTATTCAGGAACAGTGTAGTGTTCACGTGTTCATGGACTATTCAGGAACAGTGTAGTGTTCACGTGTTCATGGACTGTTCAGGAACAGTGTAGTGTTCACGTGTTCATGGACTATTCAGGAACAGTGTAGTGTTCACGTGTTCATGGACTATTCAGGAACAGTGTAGTGTTCACGTGTTCATGGACTGTTCAGGAACAGTGTAGTGTTCACGTGTTCATGGACTATTCAGGAACAGTGCAGTGTTCACGTGTTCATGGACTATACAGGAACAGTGTAGTGTTCACGTGTTCATGGACTATTCAGGAACAGTGTAGTGTTCACGTGTTCATGGACTATTCAGGAATAGTGTAGTGTTCACGTGTTCATGGACTATTGAGGAACAGTGTAGTGTTCACGTGTTCATTGACTATTCAGGAACAGTGTAGTGTTCACGTGTTCATGGACTATTCTGGAACAGTGTAGTGTTCACGTGTTTATGGACTATTGAGGAACAGTGTAGTGTTCACGTATTCATGGACTATTGAGGAACAGTGTAGTGTTCACGTGTTCATGGACTATTGAGGAACAGTGTAGTGTTCACGTGTTCATGGACTATTCAGGAACAGTGTAGTGTTCACGTGTTCATGGACTATTCAGGAACAGTGCAGTGTTCACGTGTTCATGGACTATTGAGGAACAGTGTAGTGTTCACGTGTTCATGGACTATTCAGGAACAGTGTAGTGTTCACGTGTTCATGGACTATTGAGGAACAGTGTAGTGTTCACCTGTTCATGGACTATACAGGAACAGTGTAGTGTTCACGTGTTCATGGACTATTCAGGAACAGTGTAGTGTTCACGTGTTCATGGACTATTCAGGAACAGTGTAGTGTTCACGTGTTCATGGACTATTCAGGAACAGTGTAGTGTTCACGTGTTCATGGACTATTCAGGAACAGTGTAGTGTTCACGTGTTCATGGACTATTGAGGAACAGTGTAGTGTTCACGTGTTCATGGAATATTCAGGAACAGTGTAGTGTTCACGTGGTCATCTACCACCCCTCCCACAGTGTGACCCTCCCTCTGTCCCACCCCTCCCACTGTGCGACCCTCCCTCACTACCACCCCTCCCACAGCGTGACCCTCCCTCAGTATCACCCTCCCTCGGTACCATTCCTCCCACAGTGTGACCCTCCCTCACTACCACCCCTCCCACAACGTGTCACTCCCTCTTTACCAACCCTCCCACAGCGTGACTCCCTCACTACCACCCCACCCACATTTTGCGACCCTCCCTCGTTACCACCCCTCCCCCAGTGTTACCCTCAGTACCACCCCTCCCCACAATGTGACCGTCCCCTCAGTACCACCCCTCCCGCTGTGTGACCCTCCCTTGGTACCACCCCTCCCACAGTGTGACCCTCCCTCAGTACCACCCCTCCCACTGTGTGACCCTCCCTTGGTACCACCCTCCCACAGTGTGACCCTCCCGTCGTACCTCCCCTCTCACTGTGTGACCCTCCCTCAGTCCCGCCCCTCCCACAGTGCGACCCTCCCTCACTACCACCCCTCTCACAGCGTGACCCTCCCTCAGTATCACCCTCCCTCAGTACCACCCCTCCCCACAGTGTGACCCTCCCTCACTACCACCCCTCCCACAGCGTGACCCTCCCTCAGTATCACCCTCCCTCAGTACCACCCCTCCCCACAGTATCACCCTCCCTCACTACCACCCCTCCCACAGCGTGTCACTCCCTCGTTACCAACCCTCCCACAGCGTGACTCCCTCACTACCACCCCACCCACAGTGCGACCCTCCCTCGTTACCACCCCTCCCACAGTGTTACCCTCAGTACCACCCCTCCCCACAATGTGACCGTCCCCTCAGTACCACCCCTCCCACAGTGTGACCCTCCCTCACTACCACTCCTCCCTTAGTGTGAACCTCCCTCAGTACCACCCCTCCCTCAGTGTGAACCTCCCTCACTACCACCCCTCCCACAGCGTGACCTCCCTCAGTATCACCCTCCCTCACTACCACCCCTCCCACAGCGTGTCACTCCCTCGTTACCAACCCTCCCACAGTGTTACCCTCAGTACCACCCCTCCCCACAATGTGACCGTCCCCTCAGTACCACCCCTCCCGCTGTGTGACCCTACCTTGGTACCATCCCTCTCACTGTGTGACCCTCCCTCAGTACCACCCCTCCCACAGTGTGACCCTCCCTCACTATCACCCTCTCACTGTGTGACCCTCCCTCAGTCCCGCCCCTCCCACAGTGTGACCCTCCCTTGGTACCCTCCTCCCACAGTGTGACCCTCCCTCAGTACCACCCTCTCACTGTGTGACCCTCCCTCAGTACCACCCCTCCCACAGTGTGACCCTCCCTCAGTACCACCCTCTCACTGTGTGACCCTCCCTCAGTCCCGCCCCTCCCACAGTGTGACCCTCCCTCACTACCACCCCTCCCACAGTGTGACCCTCCCTCAGTACCACCCTCTCACTGTGTGACCCTCCCTCAGTCCCGCCCCTCCCACAGTGTGACCCTCCCTCACTACCATCCCTCCCTCAGTGTGACCCTCCGTCAGTACCACCCCTCCCACAGCGTGACCCTCCCTCACTACCATCCCTCCCACAGTGTGACCCTCCCTCTGTCCCACACCTCCCTCAGTGTGACCCTCCCACAGTACCACCCCTCCCACAGTGTGACCCTCCGTCAGTACCACCCCTCCCACAGTGTGACCCTCCGTCAGTACCACCCCTCCCTCAGTGTGACCCTCCCTCAGTACCACCCCTCCCTCAGTGTGACCCTCCCACAGTACCACCCCTCCCACAGTGTGACCCTCCCTCTGTCCCGCCCCTCCCTCAGTGCCGCCCCTCCCTCAGTGTGACCCTCCGTCAGTACCATCCCTCCCACAGTGTGACCCTCCCTCTGTCCCGCCCCTCCCTCAGTGTGACCCTCCCACAGTACCACCCCTCCCACAGTGTGACCCTCCGTCAGTACCACCCCTCCACAGTGTGACCCTCCGTCAGTACCACCCCTCCCTCAGTGTGACCCTCCGTCAGTACCACCCCTCCCTCAGTGTGACCCTCCCTCAGTACCACCCCTCCCTCAGTGTGACCCTCCCACAGTACCACCCCTCCCACAGTGTGACCCTCCCTCTGTCCCGCCCCTCCCTCAGTGTGACCCTCCCTCAGTCCCGCCCCTCCCTCAGTGTGACCCTCCCACAGTACCACCCCTCCCACAGTGTGACCCTCCGTCAGTACCACCCCTCCCACAGTGTGACCCTCCGTCAGTACCACCCCTCCCTCAGTGTGACCCTCCCTCAGTCCCGCCCCTCCCTCAGTGTGACCCTCCGTCAGTACCACCCCTCCCACAGTGTGACCCTCCCTCACTACCATCCCTCCCACAGTGTGACCCTCCCTCTGTCCCGCCCCTCCCTCAGTGTGACCCTCCCACAGTACCACCCCTCCCACAGTGTGACCCTCCGTCAGTACCACCCCTCCCACAGTGTGACCCTCCCTCAGTACCACCCTCTCACTGTGTGACCCTCCCTCAGTACCACCCCTCCCACAGTGTGACCCTCCCTCACTACCACCCTCTCACTGTGTGACCCTCCCTCAGTCCTGCCCCTCCCACAGTGTGACCCTCCCTCAACTACCACCCCTCCCACAGTATGACCCTCCCTCCGTACCATCCCTCCCACAGTGTGACCCTCCCTCAGTACCACCCTCTCACTGTGTGACCCTCCCTCAGTACCCACCCCTCCCACAGTGTGACCCTCCCTCAACTACCACCCCTCCCACAGTGTGACCCTCCCTCAGTACCACCCTCTCACTGTGTGACCCTCCCTCAGTCCCGCCCCTCCCACAGTGTGACCCTCCCTCACTACCACCCCTCCCACAGTGTGACCCTCCCTCAGTACCACCCTCTCACTGTGTGACCCTCCCTCAGTCCCGCCCCTCCCACAGTGTGACCCTCCCTCACTACCATCCCTCCCTCAGTGTGACCCTCCGTCAGTACCACCCCTCCCACAGCGTGACCCTCCCTCACTACCATCCCTCCCACAGTGTGACCCTCCCTCTGTCCCACACCTCCCTCAGTGTGACCCTCCCACAGTACCACCCCTCCCACAGTGTGACCCTCCGTCAGTACCACCCCTCCCACAGTGTGACCCTCCGTCAGTACCACCCCTCCCTCAGTGTGACCCTCCCTCAGTACCACCCCTCCCTCAGTGTGACCCTCCCACAGTACCACCCCTCCCACAGTGTGACCCTCCCTCTGTCCCGCCCCTCCCTCAGTGCCGCCCCTCCCTCAGTGTGACCCTCCGTCAGTACCATCCCTCCCACAGTGTGACCCTCCCTCTGTCCCGCCCCTCCCTCAGTGTGACCCTCCCACAGTACCACCCCTCCCACAGTGTGACCCTCCGTCAGTACCACCCCTCCCACAGTGTGACCCTCCGTCAGTACCACCCCTCCCTCAGTGTGACCCTCCGTCAGTACCACCCCTCCCTCAGTGTGACCCTCCCTCAGTACCACCCCTCCCTCAGTGTGACCCTCCCACAGTACCACCCCTCCCACAGTGTGACCCTCCCTCTGTCCCGCCCCTCCCTCAGTGTGACCCTCCCTCAGTCCTGCCCCTCCTCAGTGTGACCCTCCCACAGTACCACCCCTCCCACAGTGTGACCCTCCGTCAGTACCACCCCTCCCTCAGTGTGACCCTCCCTCAGTCCCGCCCCTCCCTCAGTGTGACCCTCCCTCAGTACCACCCCTCCCACAGTGTGACCCTCCGTCAGTACCACCCCTCCCTCAGTGTGACCCTCCCTCAGTCCCGCCCCTCCCTCAGTGTGACCCTCCGTCAGTACCACCCCTCCCACAGTGTGACCCTCCCTCGGTACCACCCCTCCCACAGTGTGACCCTCCCTCACTACCACCCCTCCCACTGTGTGACCCTCCCTCAGTACCTCCCCTCCCACATTGATGATCCCTCGAGTTTTTCGAGCTCACTCCGTCTGGTCTCTCCACAGGGCCTTGTGGTCTCCAGGGAGTCTGCCTCAGTGTTCGAATGTGACCCCTTCTCAGAGAGCTGCTGGTGCCAGGCTGACGCTCGGTATCCGTCAGGAACGTCGAATCACTGAGACATGAAACTGCAGAAGACCTCGTCTCTCATACGCAGACTTGGTGGCCGTACATCCCAATGTGTCTGCTCTCCACGTTGCACTGCACCTGCTGCCAAATGGAAAGCCCAGCATTAACCATCCAGGGGCAGAACTGGATCGAGAGTCGAACAGCGATCTCCCTGGCTTCATGCACCATTCCCCGTGGAAGAGCTGGAAATCGGTATATCTCGTGTCAAACACGGGAAAGCATTTCTCCTTGACAACGTAGCATTGGAGCAGAGAAAGCAAAGAAATGGCTCCTGCAATTGTCCTGCTGCTGTCTGGCCGCACACCAGCTGCCTAATATCTGGCCGAAGCCGCGTGAAATAGCACTATTAAAGCCCAGAAAGGATCCCTCAGATCCTAAGAGTTTTCGGCCCATCTCTCCGCTTTGCCACGTCGGAAAGCTGTTTGAACGCCTGGTTCTCAATGAGATAGCACCCACTGCAGATGGGAATATCATTCCAGAGCAGGGTTCCAGCCCGGCAAAACAACATCAAGCCAACTGCCCAAACCCACACAACATATCCACGATGGTTTGGAGCAAGGGATGGG